>NC_059357.1:27426465-27729419 GCF_019703515.2 Myxocyprinus asiaticus | reverse complement strand
CGCAAACCTCCCAGAATATCATCTCCTCTGCTGAGTCTAAACTGCATAAAAGCATCAACTGGATAAGCGATTATGCATGACTATGCATGATTATGCTGATGTCAATTGACAGATGAACAGCAGGCATGAAAAACAGGCAAGCCAATCTGATAACAATGCAAAACCTATGGTCTTTACAAACCTAGAGAACATTTTTATTACTCAGAGGTTGTTCTTTTTCCAACATAGTCTCATGACAATTCATACTAATTCTTCCCAGGTATCATACAATATCTTACAACATTTACACCAACCTATCGCATCCTGTATGCTTCCCTCATCTCTTGATATTTTCTTTTTTTCTGTGGCACACTAAACATATTATTTTCAGTTTAAATCATGGTAAGGGATTACACTTTATGGTTAGGTTAGGTATAGGGCTTGTGGTTAAGGATAAAAATTACGACATGTTTAAAATCCAGATGTAAAAACCAGGGCTTTTTTGTTAGATTAAGGTTTGCATAATTTTGTGTATCATGGAAGAAAGGACATTTGGGGTTTACAACGAGACTATGAAAGCGTATGTAATTGGTTGGTCTAAAAGTTGTACGTTTTCGTATGACCCAACTCGTACAATTTCACTACCTCGTACTACTCTTATGACTTTTCATGAGATCAGGTTGTCTTTTTCATATAGTTCAAGAGACTTATTCTGATTATTTTAGGTATCAACTTTTTCCAAAATGTTCTTTTAAAAGTCCTTAGGAGAAACAAAATTAGACTCAAATAAGACAACTGATGACATACATTAAGAGTATAGAGCTATCAAATTAATATGGATCACATGGCTAAGATAATTTGGTCTAGAAAGAATTTGATGAGTTTATATTGACATCTTGTTTTTTTTATAACAGAGTTTGATGTCTCCATTTAATCTCTTTGCTGTCTAGAAATAAATAAATAAATAAATGGTGTATTAAAGATTTTTCTTTCTTATGGGAACATCTGCTGCTAGCTGTTAATGTATGTGACACATGTAGCTGGTAAAGAAACCATAAGAGAGCTCTCCTCCATGCTCATGGAAAAAGCCAAACTTGATGGATCACAGAGATCTGCACGGAAGTGCTTAGTGCACATATTTTCAGGTGTGTGATGACAGTTCGGTCATAATATACTTAAATTACGTAAACTAGCGACAGAGTGCTAGCACAGCTAAACTGTAGCCTGGAGTGAATTTCAATCACACTGTTTACTCATCTCAGCAAACTGTAAGTCTGTCATTCTGTCTGCATATATTTGAACTTTTAAAGGTTAAAAAAGGGATAATCACCCTCCCCTCCTTCCTCTTGCCTATGGGGTAAACATTTGAGACTGACATCCTGATGTTTGCCTCAGAGAATAAATAAATAGATAAGAATTCTGTGTTGTTTCCCAGCACATGCTCAGTGCTGTGATGTTTTAATGGCGAGTTTTGGGTTATCATGTTTAGTGTTGTGGGTAACGTGATAAAATTAATAAGAGTAAAGTAATGCAATATTTTTTTATTTTAGACCACAATATCGGAGTTACGTTTTAAATAAAGTAATGTGTTGCTTTTGTACAATTCTACTGTCCCAGTATTGTGAGAAATCAGGAGTAAATGTGTGCAAACTTCGGGGAGGAGACTTAGTGCATGATGGGCATTGTAGTTCTATAGAGTGTGAGACCAGAGACTATTTAGCAGAGATGAGTCACTTCTATTTAAATGAATGGGAGAAATTGGAATGCCCAACCAAGAAGCTCTAGCTCCCAACAGTCAAATGATGTAGAATGGAAGTCCTGCCTTGCAGGTAAAAGAGCCAATCACCTTTTAGATACAGACATCACCTGTCAATCAACTTGCTAATGTGCATGCGCACTTCGTGTTTTAGTGAAATATAAGGTCAACATACAGCTGAGTGAAACGTGATTGATTCATTTGTTAATACACACTGCATTAAAAAATCAGTAAACGCATTTAGGCAGAGGGATTATAAAACTAGTCTTCCACTGGAGACGACATGATACACAGGGTAAAATACTCGCTCAGTTCACGGACTTATGCAGCCGAACTCCTCCGTGTCACAGCTCCCTGTAACTAGGAGAATAGGATGAGAAAATATTCTAGGTCAGTGACGCCAAGCAACATTCTACATTGATTGTGTATGCAGAGAAAATGTCTTAGTTTCTAAAAATACTCAAAATTTTTGTTTTATATTAAACAAGTAGTTTGATTCATGAAACAAACCATTTTTATGACATTTTGGTAGCATTAAAAACAATTCCATTCAAGTTGTATCAACATGCGCCTTTGAAGTTGTGGCATCTGTATGCACCGTGGATCAACCCAAAACAAGCGTGCACTTAGATGACTTAAATGAAAAATATTAATTTAATCATCAGACTTATTCCTTGAACATGTTAGGCTGGTATTCCCCAATGAATTTTATCCTGACTTTTGAAAAACATCTTAAGTTGACTCTGACATTGTCGATGTGCACAGCACATGATGACATATATGATGCAGGGTCAAGTGTTGGACTTTGGTGCTTTAGGTAAGGCAGTGGTTATTCTTCATTATTCATATTGGCTGCCATGTTGATGGAAAAACAAATCATGCATATTCATGTTATTGATTCTTTATTATAAATATGGCGTGAAGACCTACTCTCTAAATATCTGTTTGTTTACTATGTTGTTTTGACATGAGTGTTGTACAGTAGCTAGCATGACTTGTAATGTCTCTTGTATGCAATGCATGGCTTATTTGTATGGAATGCATAGCATAGCAGAACAGAAAGTGGCTGTGAGAAAAAAGTAACGCAAAATAACACAAAAGTAACGTAATTCTTTACTGTCCATAAAAAAAATAACTTTTTAATTAATTAAGTTACTTTTTTAAGGAGTAACGCAATATTCTAACGAGTTACTTTTAAAAGTAACATTACCCAACACTGATCCAGTTTCATTATCTGTATGTCTATTAATCAAAATTAAGTTTTAATCTATATTGTTGTTTTACAGTGTGCCTCACTCCTCCACACAACTTTTACTGTTTTATCTCCTGCTTGATTAACTGTTCTAATTTAAACAAAATCGAATCAAGTTGTATCTGTGTTAATGTCTTCAGGAGGGACTTTCACTCGTTTTGGTTAATAGAAACACAAAACAGAGCTTTAGTACTGAAGCACTAATGAAACCATGTGCAAAGTTTGTTCCTCAGAGAGGAACTCATTGGCTTTATTCAGATCTGATTTTTCTTTTCTTTTTTTTCTTTTGGCATATCCGACTCATTTGTTTAGTTGTTGGTAGTCTGTCTGAACAACATAACACCATTAAATGTGATGTTTACAAATATGAACCAAATCACATGGTTTGTAATCCTATTGAAATTACTTTTTTATTCTAATGCATCTAAGTCTGAACAGCCTAATCGGATTTCAAGTATCAGTATTGTCAGGGGCTGGGTCCAAATTCACTCATTTTGCTCACTCTTCTTTAATACAGTATATTGAACTGTATCTGATATTACCTATGTAGATAACATGCATTACTGCATAAAATGCCTTCGTGGCTTATGCTGTCTCACTCATACTATGAGTTCAGCATCACAAAATAATATCATAATGGACATGAGCCACTGATATATATATATATATATATATATATATATATATATATATATATATATATATATAATTTAGAACTGGATTGCTCATGACGTCATATCAGTGAAGCCACTGCTCCACCATATTGTTATGACAAACATTCCAGTCTCCCTATTGACTTAATAGGAAATCATCTCATTTCAGCGAGTAAACATTAATCATTCAATGACCAATTTTATATCTGAAATCTGCATGTACATCCCTACAACGCAAACATCCTACACATGTAATTATTTATTTATTTAAAATCAGGAATTTTTCCTGTTTCTTGAAAGCCCAAGCAAGTTATGTATATCTACTGTATATCAAACGGTATTCACCTCTAACAAACTTCATCAGTGAACAGATCAGCTGAATGTAAACAAGTTCACTGAAACTGAGGTAAGATAAAAGTCTTTTGACATTGTGTTGATGCTTACTATTGTAACCAGTGTACAGTAGATTCACTCCACTGCACAAACGTATCAGATTTCTTCAATTCAAAATGAAGGTGTGATCAATTAGTCCTGATGATTAGATTTGTGTGAACATAGCTATTTCCTCCTCTTTTTTTTTTTTGTTTCTTTTTTTTTTTTTTACTTTTGTTGCATTTGATTGAATGTCTTAATTGTTTTTTTCTTAAATTGGCTACGAAACAGATAAATAAAACATAGTTCGTCATTCTAATATGTCTTTTCGTGAAGGGGGTGGGGGGAAATGCAGTGTTGGGTTCATCTGTAAGGGAAATTAGACTAATCAATTTATTAATTGCTGTACATAACAGTTAAAGGAGGTCTTGGAGATTTAAAATCCTTATAGTCATGACCATAAAAATGAGTATATGGAAATAGATAGGATTCAAGAAAGAGTGACAGTAGATATAGAAGACGATAATAGATAGAAGGGTGAGTGTCGAGATGGGCTTATGAGATCAGAGCTCGTCTACTATAATTTAATAAAGGGTTCCAATGCCTCAAAGCAGTGTAGTAATACATTTTCTTCTCACACAGAGATGAAGAATGACCTTTTCAGTTCTTTGTCCTCCAGTTCTATCTTTACATGCAAAATGCATAAATAAGGCTTATTTGACTGAAGAGAATAAAGACCATGATTTCAAACTCACATTTTCTTTTTTAAATTACTGATCCCTGTTTTCCATTTCCACTCTTTTAGGTTTCTTTTTTTTTTTTTTTTGCTTTAAGTCTCTCTCCCCAGTATTTTTGAAAGTACATATTTTGGTGGATTATCTATTCTTGTTGAGAACTCAGAAGTCCACTAACTGAAAGTGGAAGATGCTAGGGCTTCTCGTTAAGGCTGTGTTTACTGCCAGGAATGAGGGACTGACGCAAAGCCGTGCAGGGAGGTGAAGAGATCTGAAATAACATTGAAAGTGATGGAGAACTTCTGAAACGTTATTGCTGCACTATGCAAGACAATCCCTGACATTTTTCATTGTGTTTCTCTCTCTTTCTCTCTTTCTGTTTCTGACTCTCTATGTCCCTGGGATGTTCTATCTTTCTATAATTGTATTCTCAAACTGTCTTAATCCATCATACACTGTCTTAATCCAGAGGGGTCACCTCAGGGCTTCACAGGTCTCCTGTCCTCTTTTTATCTGTTCTGCTAAATTCATATCTTTCACTTCTTGTCTATTGTTGCTCCTTTTCCTATTTCATCTCCTGTTTGCCTCAAATCCATTCATCATGGTGGCTCACAAGAATGTTACATTAAAGTGGATAGCTGCTGGTAGACAGAGAGACAGAGAGAGAGAGAGAGAGAGAGAGAGAGAGAGAGAGAGAGAGAGAGAGAGAGAGAGAGAGAGAGAGAGAGAGAGAGAGAAGAGAGAGAGAGCTGCACATCCTCAGGAACCAATCACTGCCTTAATGTACTTCGATCATAGTATTTTTTTATGTTCGTAATGTCTTGTTCAATGCTTATTTTATTTTATATTGTATAGTGTATATTGTTTTTATAGTTTAAAATAACATATATTTTATTCATTACCTGGCACCTTATTTTAATTCTATTTTTATTGTTATTTTTCACTGTTTCATTATTATTATTTTTGTCTTGTTATCTGTTTTGTGTATTAATGCTTTGGCAATATTGTATGTAAACACAATCATGCCAATCAAGTACTTTAAAACTGAGAAAGAGACTCTGCCCTGACAGAGTTTTTTGGTTTAATAAATATATGAATTATTTGAAGGACTTCTTAAGAACTAGGATATTAAACAATGAGGATTTAAATAAATAAATAAATAAATCAGTATTGCTGAACCCAACTCTGGTTTTTGTGACCTTCATCAGCAAGCTGGTGTCATTGACTTTACACACTGTCATTTCACACTCCCTCTCCCAGTGCATTTTATAACCAAATATGGTGGCACCAACATACCTTGGCTCTGTTCCACAACCTTGTGAGCTGCCTTGCTGTCTACTGTGGACCTAGGCAGCTGCCTTATAAGGCAGTATCCTTCATGAAATGGAACATCATATGAGACTGATTTGGAATGCTCTAGATAGGCAGCAATGCCATGCATCATACAAATAGTGATACCCATGTGAAGAACACAAGTAACTAAACTTACGATTGATTTCAAGGTCTAGTGTTAGCATGTTGCTAAGCTAACAGCACAAAACTCTAATACGTAAAAACATTTATAGCACACAAAAATATTGGGTCAATAGTAAAAAATAGTCCTTCTTTAATTAGATTGACCTGCTTTTATCTATACTTTTTGATATTGAATGAATTATTTTTATAAACAACATTTCTTTCACTTAGTCCACCAACTGGATTTGTATTTTTATTTTTATTTTTTCATTTGTTGTAATGCAATTTCCTTCTCCATAAAAATGCATGTGATGATGGCTTTTGCCAAAAGAAGGTATCTTAGGAGTCAGCATAAGTATGCTGCCTACCTTTTGGAACAGCCTTTACTTCAGGAGCAGACCAATGATGCTTTAAAATTGAGTTTTATAAACAAAGTTAGGAAGGAGCATGTTAATTTAATCTGACCAATCACAACACCAGAGTAGGCAGATATAAATTGTTGCTTACCTCAATGCCGCAACAATTCTTCCAGCATTTGGCCCCACCCACTTACCCACAACAGATCAGTGCAACAGACTTGGATGACCTACTACTCTGTGTAAAGCATTTGCCCTCATTAGATAAGCTCTTCCATCGCAACTATCACGTTATTCAACAAAAGCTGCCGCAGTAGCAATGGTTACTGCCATTTTAACTGTTGTTTTCTTCCCTGTATTTCTTTCATTCTAACCTTTCCTCACCAAAGCAGACCCTTGCGTAGAGGCTGCCTCTGCAAAGCAGCCACTGCTTCGCTGTATACCTGTGGTACAGCTCTCTATGGCTGTACACAGGTCCTCTTAATTTTCCACCTGGAGCAGTCCCTATAGCGTGAGGCTGCCACCGCAGCGGGCTCTGCTCCATCTTCATGCCACTTAAACTCTATTACAGCTTTAATTTAAGGCAAGGGAATCAATTGAATTCAAACATTATTCCAACGCACTCCAGTGTTTCAACCGGTTCTCCCGCGCAGGCGTTTCCTCTCAGTCTTGATTACCTTGCTGTGAAGTTTGTTTTAAAGGCAACAAGCAAACAACTCTCTTTGAAACAACTGCAACTCTAATTACAAACATCTTTCCATCTCTCCAAACCAGAGCAGACCTTTTAGTGTGACCACGCCGCCACAGTAGCATCCACTCTGTCCATGCTAAAGCTTCCAATGGCTGCATGCAGTTCCTGTCTGAGCTGACTCATGCCGAGTTTGGCTCCACCAGCAGCGGGTCATGCTCCATGTCTATCTCGTTCATTCGTCTCTTCTCCTCGCAGCATTTAAGATCACCTCACCACGCAGCTCTGATAGTCGTGCAGCAAGTGCTTTATGCAAACTTTTATTCAAATGTATAACTCTATAGACTGTTGTATGAATTTTCTCTCCTCCTGCAGACCAGGACAAATCGCTGTGTGAACCTTACATCATTAGGACCGTAGAGATGCTGATTAGTGATGAATTAGTATCTCTATGCATTTAAACCAAGCATACAGTATCCGATACCTCATGGAGCTTTAAACGTTAAGGACTTGCTGTCTCAATTCTTTTTATTCCAACCAATCACAACAAAACAGTAAAGCATACATAAACCACTGCTTACATCACTGCTGTGTCAATTCTTCCAGAATCCCTCCTCCACCCCAACTCCTTCTGTCTATTTATTACTAAACTCAAGTAAAGTCTGGGTGGGGGGTGTTCAGAGCTCTTTTCGAGTCTCAAGCTCAAGCCATCCACTATGGTTGGAGAGCCAAATCCGTTAACCTTCACCCTATTCAAAGATTATATTAACATGTGAACTACTGAAATCCTGTCTACGTAGGCAACTCACTCAGTTTTGTAATAGTGCCCTAGTCTTGCACTCTCCATCACCATTATCTAATCTGAAAACAGATAATTCTTGTGTAAAATTTCAACTATGAGGAAATATTAGAAAAGAAAGACCAAAAAACTTCTGCATCCTGAGACATCTTATTATGGGAGAGTATGAAAAGCCACACTGCAAATAAATGATTACAAATGTGCATTTCTATGCAAATGAGAGAGGGTGAAGGAAGAGGAAGTGGAAGTGAGGCAGACAAAAAAAAGAGAGAGTAAGTAAAAGGAACCACTGGGGGAGAGAATATCAGCATAATGAATAAATGGAAAAAAATTTAAAGAGACAATGCAAGCCACAGTGGATTAGAGATAGCAGGCAAGAGATCAAAACAGAGAAAGAGGTTTTAGAATGAGCTAATTAAGAATGCACATAAGTTTCCACCAGACCGCTATCGCTCTCTTCTCATTAATGATGCTTGCTGGCTTCATTTCTATTGCTCATCCGTACAACCTGTTTCAATCTGATTGCTTTGATTAATGAGCAAGAAAATCTCACCGGCGATTAACGAGTCACATGATCAAGACAAGTCAGCATGAGGAAGGATGTGCTTAAACTTTACTGCCCTATAATTGATCAGGGGCTCTCCACTCTCATTAAAAAAAAAAAAAAAACCAACAACAAAACGGAACGAATGGATTAGTTGGAGGAAGGAATAGAGGTGAGAGAGGAAATAAGTGAGGTCCTAATGATGAATAACCTTGTGACTGCATTTGTTAAATGATAAAACATAAATGGTAAACCCATACTATAGTTGTTTAGCAATAATGGATAACACTATTTAGAGTAAAAATTAAGTGTATAAAAAGTCTTTATCATGAGTTTGAACACTGGAAATTTTGCTCACTGACCTATGAACATGATCCCATCAGCCTCTGTGTCAGCATTAGACAATGTGTGTAGCTTCACACCCCCATAATTAACCAGCAGTGACCATGAACAAAATGTTAATAGCTCAAATATAGCTTTTAACCATAAAGAAAGTCCCATGTTACAACCACATTAAGATGATTACAAGTTCTGACCTCAACTATGAACAAATGAACCACTAATGGCTTAGCAGCACTAATGGTTTATTTAACCTTTTAAAACCAAAATGCCAGGTGATAAATATGATTATTCACAAAGATATGCTTATGTAAAAGGCATATGTGTCCCTCAATAATGCTAATGCTACGTCATTCAGTTGAACCTACCCATAATTTAGCTGGATTTGTTTGAGTTCAAGGCCTTATCTTCAATGGATTTGAAGAGGAGCCTTCTGGGATGTCTATTAACCAATGACTTTATTTTTGAATTCATGACAAATTTTGCAAAGATTTAGCAAATTAATGTTGGAGTGAAATATTGAAAGGATATTGGTCTTGTGGACTAGACTGCTACACTGCTGCTGTTGCAGAGCAAGTACAGAGACTTGCTACTGCAAGAACATACACAGACATACTGAGTTAAGCATGTGGACATGCTGCTGCTGCATAATTAGAAAAACACAAGACATGCTGCATCAAGCATGTATGACATGTTGGTGCACAATTAAACACAAATACAATCCCCCAACAAAACAGGGAAGCTGCAAAAACGCATAACACAATTCACAAACCCCAAACAAGCAAATCCACCATCAAGACTTGTGTACTGTTTCTGCTCTGAACAGCCATGTGCACAGCGTGTTTGCTAGCTAGGTGTGCCATGGCCTGCTTGGCCACATGGCATTATGCTGATGATATAAATCTCTATGTGTATATGGGACTGCTTGGCTGAATGTGTGACCTCACTCATAGTGTGTACCTGGAAAGCCAAGCGCTTATTTAACATGTGACTTAGCCTAGCTATGAGTGCATTTATATAAACAAATAACCTAAGATAGCGATGTGTGGTAGTGCCTCATTTGACTACAGCTTACCTTGATAAAGAAGCACTTCTATGAGTCATGGCCAAAAGCAGACCTTACCGTGCAAGCTAACAGAAGAAAAAGCCCCAGGAACCACCTGAGCAAATAGCATTTTCAGAGAAAACTCTCGCAGTTGCAACCTGAGCAAATGTCAGCGTTAGGCTTAGAGAGTACACAAGTTTATTGGCTGCCCAGCTACACATTAAAGTGAATATCAGCTTACACCATGTGAGCCAATTGGGTTGGCTTATCACATGTGAGCGAGCTCACAAGCTAACAGATAACAGCCTACACCATGTGAGCTGATTGGCTTGACATATCACATGTGAGCGAGCTGAAAACCTAACACATAAAAAGTTTTTAAAAAAAATATCAGCTTGAGCCATTCAGAGTTTTATGCCTGAATTTAGTAACTGAAACATTTGCAGCTGGGCCTTTCCTTACGACACTCTTCCTATCAGTTTCGCTTTATACTAAAGCTGCCAAATTCTGCTCTATACATAATAAGAAAGTCAATATAGAAATACTTTTCCTGCTCCCAATGTAGTCAGTAAGACAAGGACATACTGAAAAAGGAAGACATCAAAGACATTGTGGAGATTTTACTGTGTGTATAAAGAATTATACAATTATACAGATATAGTATATTCTTTTCCATTTCAGAAAGAATCTTTACCTAATATAGTATTTTAAGCAAGAGGGTGTTATTTGAGAAAGTTTCTAAAGAAAAATAAGACTGCTTTATTAGGTAAGCAGGTAATTATATGTCTGTATTATTTGCAGGCTTAGTTCATGGACTCAAAGTTCATAGATTTGTAATGTAACATGTCCTCATTGAAAGCCTAGCAGAGCAATTGGGTTCAGCGCAACAGGATGGAGTCCTTCCTTAATAAAAACCTACATTAATAGATGTGAAAATCTTTCATCTATTTCAGGATATTGGAGCTGAAGATAACCATAATGCTCTGTGAAAAAGAGAAAGAGAGAGAGAGAGAGAGAAAGAGAGAACGAGAGAGAGAGAGAGAGAGAGAGAGAGAGAGAGAGAGAGCCAAGCAGCTTGAATTTATCAGCCTGACATCTTCAACCTAATTTGAGTTTAATGTATGCACACAACTAAACCTGTTCACACTGAATCCGTGACAAATTTGCGAGACACATTTAATGCCAGAATAAAATAACAGTAACAGTGATACATATTAAATAATGTACATTAAGACAAAACCCCTGGTATATTATAAAATATGAGGTATCAGCACATTACATAAATATTATAAAAAGAAAGAATGTGTTGACAGCTATATTATTTATTTATATGCATATTTGCATTGAATTCAGGGTTTTTGTGCAGTAGCAGCAACTCTGGAAAAATGGTTAGGCTCAAAAAGCTCATATTTCATTGGTCAATCATTTTTGCGCACTCCAAAGAGAAAATATTTGACCACTCCCCTCAAAAGAAAAACCTTCGGTTTGTTGGTGGATGATTTGTCTGATCCTTTGTGAATAGTGCCATATGAATCTATTGTTCCTATTCAAAAGCTTTTTCGGAACGAACGTTCCGGCCGAAAATTTGCGCTTGGTTTGAATAGGGCTTAACGTTGACTTCAGAATGTCAGGGAGGTGAATTCACTAAACAGTTTTATAGTTTTGCATGCAGTATTTCAGCACAAGATCCTACTGGTTAGTCATAATCTCCTGCAATCCAGCTATCTTTGCTGGAATACTGCTGTGCCATGCATAAAAAAATAAATAAAACAATTTAATAGTGCAGCATTTGTAAGGCATTTTGTAATGTTGTAATGTTTGCATTACGTAACCAACTAAATTTACAAGCTTGTTTGTGGGCGTTAACATTGCATGGTATCTAAACTGATAGAGCACTTTACTTGCAATGCAAAGGACTGGGGTACGAGACCTGAAGAGCATGCAAGTTGACACGTGAGCTTAAAGTGTCATAGAAGCACCAGAAAATGATGTGGCTGCTTCACCTGTTGCATTTTTCATCTCATATGTGCTTTTATGGCACTATCGGTTAGGTTTAGGTTTAAGGTTTAGGGTAGGGAGGTCCGTTTAGAGCATTAACTTTTAAAACCTAATCTCTTTTTAATTTCACATTTGATTTAATGACACTGTCGGTTTGGTGTAGGTTTAAGGTTCAGGGTAGGGAGGTAGGTTTGTTCATTTAAAACTCGATAAAGCATTAACTTTAAAAACCTCATCTGTTAAGGAGAACATTTTGCTCTTCGCTTTTAGGGCCACACAGTGGACATTTCACCTCAGAACTTTGCGATACATGTAATGAACCACACAATCTAATTTTACAAAAATGTCGCCACAGTCGCATAATTTGCATGAGATCATTTATTCAAAGAATGGCATGGGTTTGTGGAAGAACTGTTTGGAATACTTTCAGCAATTTTTGCAAATCCGTTTGTTGACGCTAGTAGTGCAGTAATTACACATTTAACCTTTAAGTCAATGTCACTCTTTCCAGCGCAAACATGCCTCTTTTCTATGTAAATTAGGCTTATAAATTGCCTACTCACCACATTCAGAAAAGTATGTGCTACAGTATTTTCTCGACCCAATTAACTTGCACTATTACTGTCTGGGAAAGAATGCTTTTAAACATAATTTTGTTCAAAAGAGATGATTGTGTAGATTTTCTAGTATTATGGCAGGAGTAATTCATCAAATAATGATCAAATGATGGATAAGGGCTTTATAACCTGGGCATATATCCAGATGCGCAATGGAGTCGGGAACACTTTCTGCATTTTAAAGAGCCCTTTCAGCTGCCTGGATCACAGTAGTGGAGTGAAGCTCTACAGTCCAAGTAAAGTCTGCAGGAGTCTACTGCATCCTCCACAACCAGACACACCGAACGCTCAACAAGAGAGGGAATTGTGCATCCAGCACTTTTTATTCTCATTACCTTATTTGCATGATTCCTTTAGTAAAGCAGGTGCTAAAATAACATAAACTGTACATGCAAATAAACAACACTTTCAGTGGGTGCAATTCATTCTTAGTGAATTCCCCCCCAGAAACTCTCCAGACACACAACTGATTTCCTGTCAAATATTCAGTGGCGTTAAAGGCAAATGACCTTCCATTCTCAGACCAGATAAAAGAGTGGATGATTTGCACACAGAGATTTAGGGGAAAGGGTGTTGACTATCTTGAGGACTAAAACTCAAACATTTTCTGACAGCAACTTGGCAAGAGACTCAGAGACTGCGGTGGACAGGATTCAGAAGAGGATTTTAAGCAGCTTAATGTAGCTGCTTGACAAACACGTTGCAATTACACCGGTACAAGAGGGATGCTAATCACTAATCTTCTGATGCAACACTAATCGTAAAACTGCATTAAAAGTGTGAAACACATAATAAATGACCACAATGTCAGGGGATATTGTGCTACAGCAGGGTGACATCGGATGACAGTGTCACCACATCCTGTTAGCTACGACACTTGCACACAATGGGCTTTTTTGGTGCAAAGCTGAGATAAGAGTGACACAACATATCTTTTATGCAGCAGATGGCAACATAAAATAAGACATATTTTAGAATGACAAACATCACTTTTGTATGGTTGAAAGACTCTTCAGGTTAATTGTCCCAGATGTGATCTGATCTTGAAAGCAGTGAACCATGAGGAGCTGTACAGTCTCAACAGCAAAGTACTGACTTGAGGCAACAGTTCGTCTGTTTAATCAGCTCAGACATAAGGACAGATGCGTCATTCCCTCTTCTGCATGATTTACTCTCTCACCTCTGCATCTGCTGCATTATATCATGTTGTTTTTCTTATTTATAATATTGTGAATATCCTATTCTTTATGTGATGAAATCAAAGAGTAATACTTTGGAGTCATGTATGAAAGTCAGAGAAAATGGGAATGTGAAATGAGGGAGGTTTTTAGTCAATCCACACCCAAACGAGATGTGGAGGTTAAAATGAAAGGAATAGTTCACCCAATAATTAATTGAAATACATCATAATCCAAGTCTTCTGCAGATATACGAAATTTACTTCATTTTTCAGCTATAATCTTGACTGTGCATTCACGAGTACATGAGAGAATCTTGTTCAAAGTAGCATGTGTTTTCACAGACAAATTATTGAATTGAATTATGTTCATTAAAGTCACTACGCCTGGTGTAGTTTGAATATTAGGACAGTTTGAGGAGAAATTTGAAATTTAAATGTTATATAAGTCTTGTTTACATTGAAAACTTTTGTGTTTTGAAGAGACATGTGATGTTTGAAGGTTATAAGCAAATTTGTACAATAATAACACCTGTCAAGTCAACAAGGGCTTAATATACCTCAGTGAAAACTCAATTGCTTGATATTTCTCATTGTAAAAAATAATGTAAGAATGTTGTTTAGTTAGTGTTTCTCTCCTGTTTATTTGGTCTCCCTCCTTAGACAATCGTTTATGTACTCTACATAATAAGAAGGATAATAGTTTGATGGACAGTATATGGAGGACATGCATAGAAATGTCTTTAAACCTAATGCAATATGACATTTCAATAAAAATAAAAACAAAACAGGGCATGAGTTAAGAAAACTACTCATGGAGATTAAATACAGGAGAGACATGTCAGGTCAGGGTCAATCTGCTTGAGTTTATTTTAACACAGAGTAATGGCTGTGGTGGCCCTGGTGGTCTAAATCCTTATACAAATAAGCTCATAAACCACTCAAGCTCTCCGCACAATGGAGCAGCACTGGTCGGTACCAAGGTCAATTCAGAAATACCCTTTTTCTCTATTTATCTGCCTCTCATCCTCAAGTCCATCATCTCTAAACACTGCTAAGCTATTCTCTTGTAATCTACAGTTACCCAATCTACCTTTACTCCTTAAATCTACACAAAAAGATGATCAATTATTTTATTGTAAAAATGCAAACATGCTATGGTAAATCTGTTAAATTGGAAAATGAGTCATCTCAAAAGCTATTGTGAAAAAATGCAATACATCACATTATTTTAAGGTATTATATTTATGATTCTGTAAGTAACTTCCATGAATAACCCTGTTATTAATAGGTGAAGTATTTTTTTTATTATTATTATTGTTAAAATACTAATAGTTTAATGTGCAGAGAAAAGTATAAGGAAGGTTGATTCATAGGTCGATTTTCCCAGCAAGTGCACTATCAAAATATTGCTCTGTTTGTTTGAGCATCTCGACAATCTGACGAAGCACACTGGCTCAACCAATGGCTTGATTTTGGGGCAGGACAAATGACTTTTTGCCCAACCAAAGGTGCACAGGAAGATCGGCCCCATTATGCTGACTCATTGACAAGTGCCATCGCCTTTATGCATTGGCTTCAGTGTGATTATCCCTTGTGATGCGACCAGAAGCGCGTTGCGTTAGCAGAGTGGGAGACCCGGGTTTGGATCCCTGTTAAAACCAGGACATTTTTTGCATAATCAGTGACGATCGTGATTTAGAGGATCCATTTTTCAGCTTTGCATTTTTACTCCACTGATGGTTAGGTTAAGGTTTGGGATTTGGGTTTGGGGTTAGAGTTAATAAAATATGCATTCCTCTTCACTGTATTACAGCCTGTACAGCTGAAAACAACTCACTTCACAACTCACGTTTGGTGCCCCTCTGTGAACATTACACTTGGGAAATGGAGCTCACAGATTCCCATATGCCCAACAACACTTATTGCTTTGGCCACTGGGGGGGCAGTGTTTCGAATTTTGGTAAGCACAGACTGATTGTAGCTAAATAAAAATCAACCTACTGTTTCCGATTTCACTATGAGATCAGTTTGAGGGGTGTACAGGAAACCTGATTGAAAACAGTCAATATTTTTGCCATTTAATTTCATTCATTAGAGCAGTGTATTTCTACCCTGTTTCTGGAGGCCCCCCAGCACTGCACATTTTGGATTTCTCTCTTATTTAAACCACACATTTAAGGACATGGAGCACTCTA
Source organism: Myxocyprinus asiaticus (assembly GCF_019703515.2). NCBI lineage: Eukaryota > Metazoa > Chordata > Actinopteri > Cypriniformes > Catostomidae > Myxocyprinus > Myxocyprinus asiaticus. The sequence continues at coordinate 27,713,457 of NC_059357.1, read as the reverse complement.
CTAATGAGCTGATATGTTAAATCAGGTGTATTAGATTAGGTAGATATCTATATCTAAATGTGCCGTGTTGGGAAGACTCCAGGCACAGGGATAAGAAACACTGATTTGGAGTAAACAATTTCAAACACACTCGCGTACAGGGACGTAGCAAGGAATTCTGGGCCCCCTGACTGTATATTGCTCTGGGCCCTATTGTGGGTCCTCCTGGACCTGTGAGCCCCTAGAATCATTACCACATTCCACACCACTAGCTACAGCCCTGCTCACATGCACATAGTGTGGTAATAGGAAATGCTAATTTCGGATGCAGAGCAAACATTTTTGGATTGGTGCTGACCAGGGCAATCGACCAGGGTTAGAGGGTATTAATAACTAAGAAACTTGTCTGGGGCCGTGGGACCTATGACAAAGGGGGGCTACTAAGTTTCAGCACCAGGGCCTTGCGATGAAGAGGGCCACTATGTCCTGATAAGTTTTTTTTGTTTGTTTTTTTTGTTTTTGTTTTTTTTTTGGCCTAAACCTATAAAACCTGTACAATTTTTATTTATTTTTTTGGTAAACATTAATTTGCATTATTATAGTGTCTTTCATTTGCTGAATAAAGGTGACTTTGAGGTTGTCCTAAGTCATCTCCTTTGTATAAAGATGCATAAAAGCTAAACATGCTAAATACGTAAATTTAAATATTGCTGTTGTCATGACAATAAGTGTGCAATACATTGTTTGCTGTGATTGTGGCCAGTGTTAGGGGAAGCTATTTTGAAACTGTAGCTTCTCAAGCTACAAACTACTCATAACTTAAAGTAGTTAAACTACAGTCAAGGAAGAAAATATATTTAAAATTTAGCACTATAACTGATCAGATGATTTTATTTAATTCTGCTACGAGAATTTCTGATTAAATAATTATCCTACTTATATAGTTAAGTCCATAAAAATTTAGCTATATATATATATATATATATATATATATATATATATATATATATATATATATATATATATATATATATAATGGTTTAACTTCATTCAAATGTGGACATTGGTTCCACACAATGAAAATGTGTTTCTAATTTAAATTAAATGATCTGAAATTAAAATGTAAGCTCTACTCAAATACTTTGTGTACCTAAATTAATTTAGTTAACCTAACTTAAATTTGAAGTGAATTACAAAGTGAAATATGAAAATAATTTATTTGAACTTGCTCTTTTACATTAACCGAGTGAACCGATTAAATAAAATGGTCCACATCAGTAAATTAGTTAATTGTTTCTTTTATCCAGTTAATTTACAGTAACTGTCCGAACAAACCTAATCTACTTATTAGAACAAATAGCTTATTACTGGTAAAGCTACACTATTTTGAAAATGGCCGAGCTACTGTCACACTACTGAAAAATATAGTTAAGTTAAAAGTTTCACCAGTTAAAACTCTGATTGCGATTCCTGTGTAAACAAAGTTATGTGAACAAAGATAAAGAGTCATGTGGCTTTTTTGCTGTGTATATGAGAGGGTCCTCGCTGCAGAATGTAGCATGATGACGCAGTGGATCTAATCACTGGATTTTGGTGATGTAGTGGTTTTTATGCGTTACACTGAGTACGTTATTACTTAGTATTCATGTATTACACTGAGACATTTGTTTAAGATGCCCATGTCGCCCATGCCTAAATCAGCCCCTGATTATTTGTATTTGTTTATTAACATGTAGTGGTTATGTAGTGGTCTAAAATACTTGGAAGTATGCAAAAGTGAAATTAAAGTGAATCTGGAGCGCTTTAAAAAGGACACGCTCAGCACACGGAACCGAATGGAGCACATCTGTTACTCTGAGCACGAGATGGAGTTGTGGAGCACAGAACTGCTCTGAATACACTGTAATAATGCTTATACACAATACAGACAGGACAAAGCAGCATGCATAGACTTTGAAGCGAACAGCTTGATTTATCTATTAATTGAAATAAATAGTTGTAGCACTTTGTGGTTAAATAAACGCATAATGTCATACTGCGATTTTATTTTAATTAATTGTACAGATCTAAAATATAAATGTGTGTGTGTGTCTGTGTGTGTGTGTGTGTGTGTGTGTGTGTGTGTGTGTGTGTGTGTGTGTGTGTGTGTGTGTGTGTGTTATATGAATATATACTGTATTAATGACCGTTAAGTATGCTACAGAAATAAAACAAAAATTTAAATGTGAATACGAACGTGCATTAAAACATCCACTATGTCACTAAAATCCAATACGCATGGGATTAGATCCACTACGTCATCAAGCTGCAGTCTGCAGCGAGGAGTGCTTGGTGTATACGGTTCTGATGTAAATTCATATGACAGCCTTGGCCCTGTCGGAGACACTATTACACACAAATTAAATTTCTTATACCTCACTCTCTCGCTCTCTCTGTCTCTCTCCCCAGCATTAGTTAAAAGCTTGACTTAGCTTTAAAGCGCCTGCAGTTCAAAGATTATTTTTCCATGTGTGTCTTTGGAATATATATTGATGTGCTGTGGTCCTTGCAGGGCCACAGAGACACAGACGGTACAGAGGAACCCAGTCCATGCAGCGTTTTATGTATCATTCACCTGAACTGCACCCATCACAACTGCACCCATCACATGACCAAAGTTCAGAAACTAAGAGCTGCCACTGATGAATACAAGCTTCAACTACTATAAATACTCCTATACTCCGAATTTCTCCTCTCAAGGCTGTGTACAAGGCTGTGAAGTGTCTTGAAGTTGGGACAGATAAGCTGTCTCTTCCCATTGTTCTTTCATGAACACAGTCTTTGAAACACACTGGATACTCAGTTGTCTGTGTGTAATCTCAAGAGGGCCAGGACACCACAGGGTATGTGTGTGCAGGCTATTTACAGATGCATAGGTGTGATTTACCACATACTTAGACAAAGCATTACACAATAAACAGCGTTCCAACACTATTACATTCACACACAGTATCCACATAAGTATTTGGGCATGTTTAGACACTTAAAGGTATATTTTCACAAAAATGTAAACTCTGTCATCATTGATCACCCTCACTTTGTTCCTAACCCAGTTTACAGCCTCAGTCACCATTCATTTACATTTATGCATTTGGCAGACGCTTTTATCCAAAGCGACTTACAGTGTAATTATTACAGGGACAATCCCCCTGGAGCAACCCGGAGTTAAGTGCCTTGCTCAAGGACACAATGGTGGTGGCTGTGGGGATTGAACCAACAACCTTTTGCTTACCAGTTCAGTGCTTTAGTCCACTACACCACCACCACTCACCATTCACTTTCATTGTATGAAAAAAAAAAAAAAAAGATGCAATGAAAACGAATGGTGACTGAGACTGCCAGTCCCTAAGTCTGCCTAGCATCTCCTTTTGTGTTTGGAACAACATGAGGGTGAGTTAATAATGACAGATTTTTCATTTTTTGGTGAACTATACCTTTAAGTTACACTTAAAAATGTATCAAGTGTCTGAATACCTTTTCTCATAGTTTTAAACAAAATCTATTGTATTGTAATCTTAAAGCTAAAAAAAAAAAGAAAAAAAAATCTACATATTTTTTGTTTTGTTTAAAAAGTGTGTTTGAAATATCTTTCAAATAAATTGTGTGATATTGCAAAGACATTTTTAGAAATTTAGTGTCAAATACTTTTCAGGGCAACAGTATAAGCTCACAAGCATATTCTAAGATTTATTTGATGTGTCATTGCCATGTGATGGGAAAATTAGATGCACAGTAGGAGCAAACAGCAGTTGGAGAGAAGCAGTGGGAGAAGAGGTGCCATCCTGCCCTGAGTAACGCACTGTTTTTCTCCTGGTATCTCTGCACATCAGAAACACCTGTTCAGATGACAGGCAGAGTGATGGTGCTGCTATGCTTCTGGGTTATTTCAATCAAAACAGTCATGCCTTCCCTCTGCTTTCATACTTCTATCCACTCTTAATGCTTTCTTTATTCTTTACACATTGATTCAGTCTGATTGAGTTAGAAAATACAGCGACTGTGTGCATACAATTTCAGGACAGACAGAGTGAGAATGAATGGAATAGACACAGGGTGAGGAGGAGTAAATGAGTGAGACAATGGGTGTAGACCTGGCCAAGTGAGAAGAGAGTGATTCAGACTCATGATGGACAGACGGGCCAACAAATGATGACAGAGATTTGAGAGAAGAATAAATTTAAATAGACAGAGGGACAGAAAATGTGTGAGGGCAAGTGAGGGAGTGAAGGAAGAGACAAAACAAAAACAAGAAAACGCATCTCTCACTCTTCCCCTTCCCCGCCTCTCTCTGGTGTGGAGATCATTCTGATGAGATGTGTCCTGACACAGGCCTTGATGCATCTGACATGTAGCTTTTTCTCTGCCTTGTAAATGGACCACGGTCCACAGCAGCCATAATGCCGAACCAGACTGCGTCCAACAGTCATCTTGAGGCAGGATGGGTTAATCCATGAGAGAACATTCAATTAAAATAATAGTAATAATTTTAAAAAAATAACGTTACTTCTATGATCCTTCTGAGGGGTCAGATTTTCTTTATATCTTTTTCTTTACATTTTGGTCTGTTCCTCACATAAAGCTATTTTATGACTTCAGGGAACTCAGAAAAAAAGCATATGAGTCATATGGACTATTTTTAAGGTTCTTTTACAATGTTTGTTTTTTTGTTTTGTTTTTTTTTTAGCTTGACAGCCATGGTCACTATAACTGTTGTTGTATGGAAAATTTCTGCTTTTGTGTCACATGGAAAACAATAACAGCATACAATTTTGGAACAATGTAGGGGTGATTAAATAATGATTGAATTTTCTTAATTTAAAAACCAACAGGGCTGAAGTCAGGGTGGGACAATCAGGAATGTTGTACTGGACTCTGTGATTAAGAGGTTCCACTAAGGTCCTCTTATTTTAAAGCCTACTCATTGGGCCTACCCATAAAAATGTTGTCCAGCACCCCATAAATTTAAGCAATGGCACTGCCCTCCAGAGGAAGACCTGAACTTCATAATCAGACACTTTACCCTGAGCCTGTCTCAGTCACTCCTGCCATTTCCTTAGTCCCAGTCACCATGGAGATAAATCACCAAAATGGCTGCCACAGAGTGATAAAGTCATTATGAGACAGCTTTTATTTACATACTCATGGCTTTCCAGACTGAAAAAGGCAGGGGTGAGTGGGAGGAGGCTATAACACTGAGGAAATGATGGAGATTTTTTTGGTGGAGCGCAGTGAATTCGATTTCCAATCTTGTTTTAAAACAGCAGTTAGTTCTGCAGATGTTTTTTTTTTTTTTTTTTTTGTTCTCTCTTTTCATTAGATGGCCTTTTTGCACACTCAGTGCTCTGTTCATGCCCCCCACCCAGTGAAAAATATAATTGTATTTTTAATAGATGGTTTGGTGAATTGAAGGGCTGGTACACTGACAACAAAAGTCGCTTAGTCCCTGTATGTGTAGTCTTCTTTTAGTTTGGTATTTGTATTCTAGGATAGCCCAAGTACCACATTTTATGACCAAATTAAAAATATATATATATTAAAAAAAAGAGGAGCCGTCCGTAAACAATGAAATGCTATCTGCATTTAATTCTACACTCAGGGAACAAAAGTTATTAAGCAGATTTCTTCAAAGATGCAAAGCTGTACATCACATTATATTGGCCCCAGATGAATAACCAGCAAAATAAACAGCACTGATGGGGTATGAAATGAAGCTGAGCTCTAAGCCTATTCTCACACCTCTATCAAGAAGTATAGAGAGGAGAGAGGATGGAGGGAGAAGAAATATAGTGCCTCAGAGGAAATGATATGGAGGGATTAGGTGCTGAGTTGGAAGGGAATCTCTGAACTGTAATACTCCAGAACAATTTCACTTCGGTCTGTGTGGCCCCACAGGTCATTGACATGAGGCAACTTAGCTTAAGCCACTTCAACAACTCCCTTTTCCTACCTCCATCAGTCTTCATCAGTTTCTCTCTTGCTTTATTTATTTCTTTTTCACTACAAAAAAGATTTTCTTACCCAGTAATGTTGTTTTGATTTTCAGTAGAAATATTTAACATCCTTAAAACTGAATAAATGTATTTGAAAAGCAAAACTGCATAAGATGTGTTTTCAGAGAATTTATTCTATATGGCAAAACGTACAGTATGTGGACACCCAAACACCATCTGTGCCTGCTGAGCATTTAATTTCATTGATATTATAAGGGATTTGGTCTTTTTTTTTAACAGATTCCACTCTTCTGGAAAGGCTAGTCGACTATAACTAATGTAGTCGACACTATCAACTTCCTATGTGAGTTACAAAAGTGTCTGTACACTCTTAGAAGAAAAGGTTCTGTGTAGAAACATAAAGGGTTCTATGACTCTCTTCATATTTGGAACCCCAAGAATGTTTTTATAGAACTCTTTTAAGGGTTCTTAAACCAAAATAGCCCTAAATGTTTTTGCATATAACTTTATAGGGGTTCCAAACATGGAATCGTAACATTTGGTTTATGTTTAGTTTTTAACACATGTAAGTACTATTTAGTAAAGTTAAGCATTTTTAATAGTCTGTATTTAAATGAACACAAGCAATAAATAACACAATTCATAATGCAATAGTTATAAAATGAAGATTGCTATAATAAGTTTTAAGTATAAGTATTATTATGTATATCAAAATTATTAATATTAAATCATTTAACATTCACCATAAGTAAAAAATATATAAATAAAAGAAATTAAGCATAAGTAAAACTAATAAATTAGTACAAACCTGGTACACCTTTGTAAATGGAACCTTTTTTTTTTTTTTTTTTTTTTTTTTTGGTTCTTTGGAGCTGAGTAAAGAACCATTGTTTTCTATATAGAACCCCTAATAATCTTTTTTTTCTAAAAGTGTAGGAAATAGAGCGGGTGGAGGATTTCTGAAACAAAAGATGGTAGGGAAGACTCATTCATATTTATGAGGAAAGCTATACCTGATTTGTTAACGTTTGGTTTAGGGGTTGGGTTATAGTTTCTCTGACCAATCAGGTTGTACTTTCATGATGAATATTACTAGAATCGTCCAATCAGTAATTGTCTTACTCATGAATATAAATGACTCTTCCCCTGCCACCCTACGTTTTGGAAACTTGCCAGCGGGTGTGGAGGCTGATGGCTCTGCACTGAAAGAGTGAAGGGGCTAAGATGTACTTTGTAAAAGATGACACAAATGCTAACCTCCAATGTATGCATAGTGGCTTTCACGACTAGTTGAATTTGACTCAGCTAATTGGCTCGACTAGTCAACTATTACAAATCAGTAATTATACAACCCCTACTTTCAACTAGATGTTTGAACATGGCTGCAGGGATTTGCTCCTATTCAGACACAAGAGCATCAGTGAGATCTGGCAAGGATGTTGGGCGATCATGTCTGGCTCGCAGTCACCATTCAAATTTATCCCAAAGGAGTTCAGTGGAGTTCAGGTCCAGGTTTTATGCATTCCATTCAAGTTCTTTCACACCAGATTCAGTAAACCATTTCTTTATGGACCTCACCACTGAACTGTGGGAAACCTTTTCTTGTTTTAGCCTCTGGCCCACAGCTGAATCTCTCTAATACAACACGTGCACATTCATTTTCATTTCACAACATTTTTACTGCATCAGACCTTAAATGCATTGCAGACTCCTCACAACTGAGCAACATACATTATAGATGACTTACGAAACAATAGTGTATTGCAAAAGCATTTCAGAGCTTCTAATGTTCACTTATAGAGAAAACTTCAAGCACTCATGACACACACACATTTTTCATCAAACAATAGCAATGTTCTCATGAATATGCAAAACCGAATGTCAACCATTAGAATACTGACAATCATTGAAAGGTCTCCTAAGAGGGACCTTGTTAGTTCTACATTGTGTCCTAACCAAGAGTGATGCATCAAGTTTCCAGCAACACATAATTTTTCTGTCCACAGATGAAAGCGAAAATGCTGTGACATTATCAAATCACTGCCATTTAGAACAGTGAGGGCAAGTTCTCTCTGCATCCAAGCTCTCTCACAGAGTGTAAAATTAAAACACAAGCTTTTTATTTTCATGTTATCCACAATGCTTCTTCAGACAGCATCCTTTTAATGTTTTTTGTCCATGTGGAACTTGTAGAATATTTTATTTCCAACTTCTGCAATCAACCTCTCCTCATACATATTTCATATGCGTGAGCAGTGGGCATTTCACTGTGGGTGGAGCTACCCAGAGTGATGACGCAGAAAAAGAAACCAAATGACTGACACAATGTAGTGTAGTTTGTAGCTGGTGAGGACAGAAACTCAGATTAACATGCTAGGAATAACAGATTTCATTGTATTTTTACTTTGTGCCTGGTAAGAAAGCGGAATACTGTGTAAAGTGACAATCACAACCAATCAGAACATGTTTAATGTTTAATATTCAATGGAGCAGAATTTTGGACCAATGAGATGTCACTGTTAGCTACAAAAATAGACAATTATTATTATTATTATTATTATTATTTTATTATTATTATTTTTATGTTGCTATTTTAGCTAGTCAGAACAAAAACTTAACATGAATTTATCAGATGTAATTTATTAACTGCTTCACCCCATCTTGCTTGGTTATTCCCAAGGACAAAACCTGTCTAAATGAGAATGTAGATCTTACTACATAAGTCAAAAATATAGTTTCCCCAATGAATAGCTCTTCATTTCCTTCTCTGTCTTTCCTTTCCTCTCTATCTTTCTCACTCTTCAAGCTTTTCAGTGGTAAATCTTCTCTAGACATGTTACATAATGAAGCCATGTTTCTTTCAGTGTTAAGGGTTGGCTCTCACTGCAGTGCGGTTAGCCATAGCTGTTCAGTGTTCTCTGGTGTATTTATGATTAATAGCTTAGCCGACCACAAAAACAGCTTCAACAAGCATATGTTGTGAAAACATTGCACACACCCATGTGCAGAAACCATGAAAAATTATACAACCTTTACTGCTCACAATTAAGTAGATTTACAGCCACCACAATCACCCCATTATACAAATTATTTTATGAACAGATATAGTTTATAGTCCAGCCACAATGATCCATCATTAGTACTGAGGGAGGGCATTTTATTGTAACCCCAATCAGAAACTCCAGACCTCTAAACAGGGGCAGACTGGGAAGAAAATCCATCCCAGGATTTTACATAGAAACTGGCCCAAAGGTTGTTGAGTGGGGGGGGGGGGGGGGGTTGTTAGCTGTCCTTTTCTGCATATTGATGCATATTGCGTTCTGCATAACGCGGCGGCCCCATTTCGTGGCTGGCCCACCGGGAAAAGTCCCGATTCTCCCAATGGCCAGTCCGCCACTGCCTCCAAAGGTCCTAGCAATCAGAGTACGTAAGCAGTGTGAAGTGGAAGTGGAGTAGTGATAATTTGCTTTGTGCGATGAGCGCCTTTATTTATTTATTCCAAAACTCCAAGATTTATATAATATCACTCAGTCACAAAAGTAACAAGGCAGTCACACTAAACTTTGCGCTCTATTTACTTCCATTCATACGCATCTAAAATGGGGAGACGCAAGTAATTCAAAAAAAAAAAAAAAAAAAAACAGAGGACGTATGACCAATAGAGGATCAAAACATCCAACATTAACCACTTGCCTCAATACAAAGACTACATATTTCAAATGGCCATGGTTTGCATAGTTGCATAAATATTTAAAAATTTTAAATATATCGGTAACACTTTACAAATAAGGTTTCATTTGTTAACATTAGTTAATGCATTAGGTATCGTGGACTAACAATGAACAATATATTTTACAGTATATATCAATCTTTGTTAATATTAGTTAAAACAATTGTTCATTGTTAGTACATGTTAGTTCATAGTGCATAAATACAAGTTAAGCTAAATTGACAGCATTTGTTGTATAATGTTGATTACCACAAAAAATTATTTTGACTATTCTTTATAAAAAGCAAAAATCTGGGTTACAGTGAGGCACTTTGGAGGGTTTAAATACAGAAATGTGAAGCTTATAATTTTATAAAAGCACTTGCATTAATTCTTCTGTTAAAACTTGTGTATTATTTGAGCTATAATTAAATCGTAATTTTTACAGTTGCTTTAGGATTTTAAGTGTTTGTTGACATTACATCGTCATGGTAACGAAGTTGTAAAATTGTCTATAACTTTACACAGAAATGGTTTGTAAGTGATTTTATCACACAAAAATCATGTTTACATGCATATTATTTATGTCTTGTGGATATACTTTTGAAAAAGTGAGTTAAAAAATTGTCCCCCATTCACTTCCATTGTAAGTGCCTCACTGGAACCCAGATTTTTATATATACATACATATATATATATATATATATATATATATATATATATATATATATATATATATATATATATATATATATATATATATTTTTTTTTTTTTTTTTTTAAGAAATTAATTAAATAATTAAATTAATTAATGAGTCGAAATTAATTTTTGTGGTAATCAACATTATGCCAAAAATGCTTTCGATTGAGCTTAACTTGTATTAAACCCGGGGACATTCCTTTAACTAATGTTAAACTATACAATGTTTGATTAAAATATATATATATATATATTATATGTTGAAATTAACAATAGAGGCATCATGAATTGAAATTTTATTTTATTTTATAATGTTCCTTGTGGTCCACTTATAATGTTAGTGTGATTTTTGTCATTAAAAGTAGTCATAATTTAGGAATAATTGGTCATTTTCTATCCAGTTTTTGTGCTTCTGATTCAAACACTCTGATTCACACATTTTTGGGGTGTGTGTTCTTGAAGACTTCAGTGTAAACACCCACTGCTGTGATTGGGTAACATCTTTGCATGTGGACAAGTGTAAAAACACCCCCGCCATTACGCGCGTGTGGGGTTGTTTTGAAAACTTCGGATGGTTAAAAAAATTACAACCGGAGGAACTCATCCATACATGTTTGAGCCAGAGTCTGATTCCGAATTTCCCCCTCCACAAACACCACGGATACTGCAGTCTGTGACAGTGTGGTAAATAATCATTGTAATTTACTTGTCTATTTGTGTAATAGGTATTACTTTTATTCTTGTTTAAACCAAGACGTGACACAACGGTGTGTATCTTGTTACATAGTTGGGGCATTTTCAACGGTGAAACATTTCTGTGTTTTACAAATGTTGAGTAACGCATGACAGTACCAAATAAAGTGTAGATACATGGTGCTATCACATTTATAACTGTGAAAGGATACACTTACCGTGCAACATGTAAACGTATACAGGATACATTCACCGGTGTTTGTCGCACTGTCGTTCGCCATATAATCATCTTTCATCATATATTCAGTGACAAACGCATACAGTGTTCATTACAATGAGTCATGTTTCCATTAAAAAGGAAAGAGATTGTTATCAATATATTGATAATCAATACTCTTTAGGTGCATCTGTGGCAATTGTGCCATCATGCCAACAGAACAAGAAAATAAATGCTGCTTAGAGATCCCTGTGCATTAAAACTAATACGAGCGTCTAAAATCACTAGGATCAAATCAAATACTCAGTACACATCTAACAGTCTGTAATATATGTGTCACATTTAATGTGTTTTTGTTCATGTTTTGTGTTTCATGTCATGTGATTTTCTGTTTTATAGTCATGTGTTTCCTGGTCATGTGATATCCTCTTACCCTCCATGTTCATGTGTCTTGTTTTCATTGGTTCATTGTTTGAGTTACTCATTATCAGTCTTGTCTTTTCATTGGTTTTAGCTTATTAGTCTTGTTATCTTGTTTATAGTTCTGTCTGTTCATCGGTTGTCTTGTTACCCTTGTCCATGTATTTATACCCTCATATTTGCCATGGTCCTTTTTCAGGTATTGTTAATGTATCGTTGGTTGGTTGTCAAATCAAGTCAAGTTAAGCCAAGCCATGACAAGTCAAGTCTAGTCCAGTCTAGTTCATGTTTATGTTTCTGTTCACGGTTTTTGGTTTTCACGTTTATAAATAAACTGCACTTGGGTCCTTCACATCATCATCGTCTTCGTCTGCCTGTCATTGCCAGCTGATTTTACAATATGAAGTAAAATAATTACATTATATAATTACAGTGTAACATGGATACACTTGTTTGTTTCGACATCACTGTTGGGTCCAATGTAGTTGGCACTGCATCAACTTTTAATTTAAGTCTCTCTGCAAAGCCTGCTTCGAACTGTGTCTTGTTAGTGAAAGAATCATCGGTAAAATGAAGTGAGCGAACAAACACATTCTTACTGACGTGATCCGGGACTTCATTAACAATAAACATCAGCCACTCTTTCTTAATGTTGGGATCCTTGCGAAGCAAATGCAAGGAATCTAGTTTCCCATAACCTGGCACTCCACAACGTCTTTACATCTTCGTGGCCAACATGACACCTCCTGTTGCTCCAAAAATAATCTCACCGCTCTACTCTAGACCAGTGGGGGGGGGGGCGGGTAGCAGTGTCGACGCTAAAGTAGGCGTTGATCTATTTATGCAGAGGCTGGCCTGTGTTGATGTAATACCTCACTATTTAGTGAGGAGGAAGTAGAGAACAAGTCATTTTGGCACCTTGGTTTCAATAAAGCCTTTTTTTTTTTTGGACTAACGAAGAAGTTTTCGGTTTTGAAATGTACAGTATGTTTTTATAGTGCAATGAACTCTTATATGTCAAGATATCATGGTAAGTTTAAAGGGGTCATGACATGAATCAAATTTTCCTTGATCTTTTGATATATATGAGGTCATTGTACTATAAAAACATACAGAACTGCCTCTTCAGCAAGACATCAATGCCTATTTTTTGTCATTGCACCCTTGGCCCCACCCACTGGTGCTCAGTCACACAGGTGAAGAGGAGAGAGATGGGCCTGTTATGGGAAATTAATCCAAAGTCGACTTAAACAGGACACCTTCATGTGCCTATCTGGATTTAAATGTTTTTCTACATAAACATGCACGAGATGACCGTTATAATACATCTTGCACCGCTTTTAAAAGACGTGATATCAAGTTATAACTCTAAAATAGAGACCTCCATTGAGTTTCATTCAGCTGCACTGTCTAGCTGTTGTGCTGTTTAGAAGGCGTCCTGAACCGTTTTTGCATCTAACAATTCTGATGCATTTCCGGCGATGTGTGCTGTGTTTTATGAGTGGAACAATTAAAAAATTTAAAAACGCGTCTCATTCTAATGTTGCCACTGACAGGGAGAAACACATGCAGTGCACACATGGTTGAAGCACCCAACATCACCATGGATTTTATTATGTTTGTGTATTAAGAACATTTCATCGTGGATTGTATGTGTTTTCGGCTCATATCATTATGGCTTGCTTGTGAACCAGTCACAATATGATTTAAGCTTTGCAAAGGAACTGTTATTGAAGTATGGGGCAGCTAAAACACTATTGGACTGCAAATCCGTAAGTACACAATTTCATATGTCATGACTGTTTGATAGTTTATGTTGCTGCTTGAGTGAACAGTTTAATATATTCAGATGAAATGTGTTGGATGTGGGTTATATGTTAATCCTGAAATGTATTTTTATAAATGTTGTGGTCTTGTGGAGTTTGTTAATTTTCTTCGGACTGCATTCGAAATATGGCTGTATTGGAAGGGCTGCACGATGTTAGCCAATCACAACAGTGGGCATTTACATTGAAGTCTTAAAGGGCCAGACACTTAAAACTGAGCGTTTCAGACAGAGGGCTAGAGACAGGGTGGCAAATTATTATATATGACTAAATGCTGTCTGTTTTGGTGCCCAAAAAAACTATACTAAAATGATAAGTGGACCTCAGGGAAGATAATAAAATTATATAAAAAGAGTCATGACCCCTTTAACCAAGATTAATAAATACAGTACAAGTATTGTTCATTGTTAGTTCATGTTAACTAATGTTAACAAATGGAACTTTATTGTAATATATCATTATTTGTTACTTGTAATGTATATATATATATATATATATATATATATATATATATATATATATATATATTTATTTTTTTTTTTAAACAGAAGCCCTAGAGCATAACATCATATTTCATCTTTCATTGCAGGGTCTGAAGTAATTTAGCATGCTCAAAGTCTAGTGTGACAGCTGCTTAATACATTAATACATGATGCAATTGCTTGTCAGCAAGAATTCATCACGTTAAACACCTCTTAGACAGAATGAAAGATGGAATGTGATAAATATTATTGAAAAGACAATGCTCAAACATACTCAATGTTTAGTGAAAATTAATGATGAAGAGGGTGAACACAAATATGAGAAAGACAATACGTTCATTATAGAATAAAAAAAAAAAAAAGTTTTGAGAAAAACATGGTGTTTCTTTTACATAGGCCAATGGAAATAAAACCTTAAGGTGGGTAATACATCACTCTCTCTCTCTCTCTCTCTCTCTCTCTCTCTCTCTCTCTCTGTGCGCATGCGCAAGTGTTGCGAGTGGGTGAGGTGCGTGTTTGAGAGCGTGGTGAGTGATACTCTCTTTTCTTTTTTCTGTCTTATTTTATATGTTGTCTTTACATTTTGTATTTAAAATGTAGAATGATTATTTAGGAGAAAGTTAGGGATAACAGTCAAGCTTTGTTTGACGACGCTTTGCCTCATTTTGAGGCATGGCTTTAGAAAAGCTGACGTGGCAGCATGGTATTAAAATACCGGCTGGAGTGGAATGCTCCATTGAGGAGTGCAACTTGGCGGTGGGTTCAGTTGTAGGACACAACTGCATAAAGTCGGCAGCAAGAATAAATAGTGCAGTTGTACTTTTTCTGGAGTCATATGAGAAAGTAAACTTAATTGTTGAAGGAGGAGTAGTTATTAAGGATGAACAGTTTCCTGTTTTCCCGCTTGTTAATCCCGCAAAGAAAGTTGTTCTTTCCAATGTGCCCCTGTTTATTAGTGATGAAATAATAGATGTGAATTGTCAAGACATGGGCAAATTGTTTCGTGATTAAAAAGATACCAGTGGGTTGCAAGTCTCTTCTTTTGAAGCATGTTGTCTCTTTTAGGAGGCAACTTTATATGATTCTGAAAAGTGATGTGGATGAGCTGAATATTGTTTTAAAATTCAGAGTTGAAGGTTTCGATTATGAAACGATTAAATGTTTAAAATGCGGGAAACAGGGGCATTTGGCTCGCTTGTTCCCGGAGCAAACAGGAGATTTGCAGGCTGAATCTGAGGAACGAAATTCAGCTCAGACAAGTGACGTTAGAGAAGCACGTAGCACTGTCGCAAACATCATGTCAGAGTCAGATCAAATAGTGTATTGTAGAAATGTAGAGATGCAACTGATAGACCACAGATTGAAGTAGTGATACACAGCGAGAAAGAGAAAAAAAAAATGATCAAGAAGAAGAAAGTGATATCACAAATGTTGGGGGATCATATGGGAAAGAAATGAGAAAAATTGTGGAGACAGATTTAAAGGAGGAAAGAGCAATAACGACAGATGAGGATGTTATGTTTAAAATTCTTATTATGAAAAGAAAAGCAGATACGAGTGAAGAGGGCTCAAAATCAAAATCAACAAGAAAAAATCAGTGGTCAGCAAAAGATAAGGAAGACCGTAACACTGACGAAATGTCTGATGATTCTTCTGCCGATGATTCTTCAGTAGCTAGTTGTGGGGAAGCGGAATACACAGATTCCACAATGATGGTAAATGAGAGAAAAAAAGAAAGTGGATATAGTTTAGAAAGGGTGCAAAAATTCCTCAGTAGTACTATGGGCAAAAGAAATGTGGTGGTAACAGATTTTTTTCCTGATCGTGAACTCTGCTGATTCAGCCAATTATTTAATGAAGCAGAGAGGTGAGGGGTGCTTATCAAATCCAGATGTACATTGCTTGAAAAACATTGTGCAAAAGTTGCACACAGAATAAACGTAAGATGGTAGAAAGTAAGCAGAAAAAATGTGGAGCTTTTTTATTTAGGTTGTTTTTAGTAGCTTTAATATAATTAATAATTGACTTAAAGCTTACTACAATAAATCTAAATGGATCAAGAGATACAGTATAAGGAAAAGAAGTCAGTTTTTCCAGTTGCTTCAAATAAAGAATGTTGATATAGCATTTGCACAAGAGACGCACAGTAATAGTATAAATGAAGTTGATTGGAAAAAAAAGAATGGAGTGGAAATGTAATATTAAACCATAAAACCAATATAAGTGCTGGAGTTGGATTTTTTTTTTTTTTTTTTTTTTTGGCAAAACATTTCCTTCCATTGTCTTATGAAGTAGAAGAGGTTATAGAAGGAAGAATTTTAATAGTTGTTGCAAAATATGACACTGCATCACTGGTCCTAATAAATGTATATGCTCCAGTAATGGCAACTGAAAGAATTATATTTCTGGAAACTTTGTCAAATACCATACAAAATTGTGACCCTAAGCACTAACTTATTTTGGCAGGAGATTTTAATTGCACAGCAAATGATACTAATCACATAGCATCTTGATCGTCATTGATTCATCTTATGGAAACTAATGACTTATTGGATGTTTGGAGAAGATTACATGGTAATGATAGACAATACTCATGGACACGTGTAAGAGATAATTTGATGTCCATGGCACGATTGGACCAAATTTATTGTTTTGGACATCAATGTCAAATTATGAGATCATGTTGCATAAATCCAGTAACTTTTTCTGATCATTCGATGGTGACAGCTAGTGTTTTTATCAATTTCTTAAAGAGAAAGAGTGCATATCAAAAGTGTGAATGGTTTCAAACTAAGTTTAGTTGGTGGAAAAAAAGTTATATGAACTGAGTGTTAAAGTGTTAAACAAAAA
Source organism: Myxocyprinus asiaticus (assembly GCF_019703515.2). Taxonomy (NCBI): domain Eukaryota; kingdom Metazoa; phylum Chordata; class Actinopteri; order Cypriniformes; family Catostomidae; genus Myxocyprinus; species Myxocyprinus asiaticus. Next base: position 27,696,591 of record NC_059357.1, on the reverse strand, counting down.
CAAGCTGAAGAGTAGGACAAGTACTTCATGGAGTTCTCATTTTGGTGTTGAAAATGATTGTAAACCTGAGTGGAGAGTTTTGTACAAGCCACCATTGACCAAAATTACTGGAGATTTGCAATGGAAAATACTGCATGGTATTATTGCTGTGAATGTGTTTACTAGTATTATAAACAGGTGAACTGAAAGTAAATGTTCTTTTTGTGAACAAAAAAAAAAAAAAAAAAGAAAAAAAAATTTCACTGTTTATTATATTGTGATAGACTTAAGGTTTTATTTTTGAGACCTCAAGAGATGTTTGTAAATTTTAAAGTTTTATTTTCAAATGTTAGTTTTATTTATGGGTTCAGATATCGGAGAGAATATAGAAAAAGGGGGCAGATATTACATTTTGTAATTGGCCAAGCAAAGACAGCAATATTTTTGACAAGAAGAAAAAAATACAAGAAGGAAAAGATGTGGATGAAACGTTTAAAAACCTGATAAAAGCAAGGGTAAGACATGAGTTTTTGTTTTATAAATCTATGAAGAATATTGAAGGTTTTAAGAATGTATGGAATTATGAGAATGTACTGTGCTCTGTTATAGATGATGAATTCTTTTTATTGAATTTTATTGAGTAAAGGAGAACTTATAGAATTATGCAATTTTTAAAGTGTAATATGGAGTAATGTGTGTCTTTGTGTAGTGCAATTATTGGGTAATGTTTTAATGAATAAATTGATGTGAAAATTATTTGTAATTAAAGTATGTTTTAACATTCAATTCTCTCTCTCATTTTGCTATGGAGCAAACTCAGGAGTGGGGTTTCAATCAACAGTAATGACAGCAAAAAAAAAAAAAAAAAAATAAAAAATTGTGAGACATGGAAATCCCGAAGTAGAGATGGAGCGGAGAGCTCTGAGTAGGGATAGGAAATTGCTGTCACTTCTCTTCACACACATACTCTGCTAGCAACAGTGGGCTACTATGCAAAACTCATCATGTGCATCTGCAGCAGACAGTCCTGAAATATCTATTATTTCATACCAGAAAGATGTAATTATCTTCTATGTACCACTCATCACAAGTGTTTAGCCCTGCAGAATAACATTTTAAACTTCCCATTAACCTATCACTCACAAGGTCTCCACAAAGTCTTCATGAGTGTACTGACCAGAGTGACCCTCTTATAGCATAATCAGTGCAATCTGGTGCCCCCTCAAAAGTGGCTTGTTGGTAAGAACCCTCTTTAAAGCTTTATGTGTGTGGCATGATCTGTGGCATTTTTCTGCTTTTTGATAAATAGGCAGATAGAAGGTGAAAAAAAGAGGATAATCTTCAGGCAGTTAAGAAAGGGACTCCCAAAGAAGAAAGAAACTGGCAATAGAAAAGTGAGACAGAGAGAATGCAGACAGAAAAACAATGTAAGGTGAAAGAGAAAATTGGAACCCACAATGTGAGAGAGAAAAAAAAAAAAGACTAAAAGAATGTCAAACAGCAGGAGATAATCTAAGAGTATGACTGTGAGACTAGCAAACTGAAAAATACACACACACAGAGAAATTGATTAAGGCACAGATAAAGTAAGAACATGACCAGAAAGGTGAAAAAGACAGAATAATCGTCACAAGACCTGCTGGCCACTTGGATATTGCCATTTCCATGGAGACAGGAGTGTTTGGGCTGTATTATATGTATTATGGGCTGTTTGAAGTCAAAGGTGGTATCTTTGAAGATGAAAACATTTTCATCCTGGCTGCTAAAATATGGCACCATCAGAAAATGTGCCAGTCCGTCTTTTTTCCACACTTGGTAGGAAAAAACAATTTCTCGCAAATAAATCTTTCAGCAAGATATTCCATAGATACATCTAGATATCATCACTCAATCAAAAATTGCATTTGTATCTTGTCAAACCAAAGCTGAGAAGAGACAACTAAATTCAGTTAAAATAGTAGTTTACCAATTTTTTCACTCAACCTAATGTCATTCAAAACCAACTTTCTTTCTGTCATGGAACACAAAAGGAGAACTTCTGAATAATGTTAACACTGATCTTTGTCATAAAATGATAGCATACAGTGGCTCCAAAAATGTCACATAAGAACCATAACAATGTCATAAATGTAGTCCATACAACCCGTGCACTATATTCAAAGTATTCCGAAGCAATAATATAGCTTTGTGTGAGGAAAAGACTGAAATGAAATCTTGTCCTCTGTTGTATCTCTATAAATCAGTCATCCAGGTTTGTATCAACATCAGGAAGAGTAAATGATGACAACTTTAATTTTTGGCTTAAATATTCTTTTAAGAAATTAAAATACAGGCACAACAAACTGCAAAGTAAAATGTAAAAATGTATCTCGCTTTGCACTGCCATGCAAAGATAATTGGTCTGTTGTAATCCTGAGCTAATGTAGCTGAGTTCATGTATAAAACAACTGAATCAAGAAAGACTTGTAAGAACAAAACACTTTTTTAAGATGGTTTGACAAGACTCAACCTGAATAACACTGGCCAGGGCTGAACTTAAAACACAAAGTTTCAATGACTGACAAATGTGTTTATCAATATAGTCCATGGCAGCACCTTGCAGCACGACTGACTTTTCTGAGATAAAAAAAGGAAACCCTCCAGAGGCCAAGGCATATCTATTCACTGTCAAAAAAAACCCTCCCAGAGACATGCAAGCTCAGGGCCCTTGAGTTAAAGCCAAGGCTTGGAAAGAGTGAGAGAGATATTGCAATGTTTTTGTGCCAAAACAGATTTTAATATACATGGGAGTTAGGGGGTTGGTAATGGGTGAGGACAGACTGAAAGAAGGAAGAAAGGGAGAGATGACATAGGCTTCTCTAAATCAAAATGCTATCTGTACATCTATGTGGTGGTTTTCCTGGGTTAAGGAAAAAAGGTGAAAAACAGAGCACAGTTCCTTCTATAGTGATAACAATGTAGGCAAATTTAGCACAGTGTCAAACAATCCACAGTAGAACAGCATTAATAATTCACTTCTGTACCAAGGACAACAATCTGAATGATCAAATGAACTTTCCAAGTGATGCATGCTGCACATGTGTGGGAGGGTTATTAGCGCACAGACATGGTTTTGTGGGCCTGAAAAAAAATAACGTGCAAGTGGTGGTGGTGTGCTGTGTGTGTGTGTGTGTGTGTGTGTGTGTGTGTTTGTTTCTGCAGACCAGGCTATCAGTAATTGCCCTGAGGTGAGTAGAGTAGAAGCTGTAAATAATGAATTAATCTATGTATCTACAAGACTCTTCTCTTTCCCAAACTTTCAGGTCCGGAACTTATACATTTGTTGCTCAGTAATGGTATGACCTCTCAATAATACCTGAAGAGCAGGCATACCATTTCAATGGAGACATTACACATAAAGCCCTTGATTAAATTTTTAAAAAACATTTCAGACCTCTCTAACACAATTGTATTTAAAACTGTGTTTTGGGGCCCTTGCGATTTCATCTATAAACTTCTTTAGCTGCCTTCTGATGTACCTGTCAAACACAATATATGAACTTTGTTGTAAAATGCTTTGATAAAAAAAACATCTACAAATAACATAAATCGATCTCTTTCTGCTGCCATTTACTGATCATCACCAGACTACTCTAATCTTAACATCTGGTGTTGTCATCTACTCCTCTCTTATCTTATCTTATCTTATCTTATCTTATCTTATCTTATCTTATCTTATCTTATCTTATCTTATCTCCTGAACCCATTCTGACTGGACGTTACATTTTTAGGATGTACATTACACAACACATCTCAAGCCTTCCAGTTATGACTCAGGCCAACAGGATGTCATTAAAGCCAAATCACTCGGCCACTGAGATCAGCCCCTCTCCATAATTCACATCCATATCTGAAAGCATGCATGCATGTTTGAGTTAGTTAAGTTGCCCCCCACACGTGGAAAGCGCTCCTTTACTATCTCACATCGATTGTTTCTATATTTTATCCCTTGACCTGTATGCCTGAGGGTTAAAGAGAAGCCACCTTTGCACACAGGAAAGATGCTCTCTCTCGGTCTCTCTGTCTCTCTCTCGCTCAGTGATGTTATTGAACATTGATTGACCATTTCTATGTGAACTTTCAGGTCTGATGTAATTAAATGTGCTCTAATGAGCTTTAACAGGCCATCAGTGGGCCATCAGCAACAATCAGCAGCCATCAGTAGCAACTGCACAGTATAGGATTCTTAACACTACACTAAACCCTGGGTTAATGTGATTTTTAACCCTGCACTCTCAAAATTAAAAGATAATCAAAGAACCATCCTCAGATGCCACACCCTCTTTAGATCCTCCTGACACTCCAGAGAAACTTAAAGCCCCATCATACTTCCCACGAATTTGAAGAACGAATGAGTGTAACATCATTTAGAACAAAATTTGGCCAAAAATATGGTGTTTTTGAGTTCGTTTCAGTGGTTCGTAACAGCTCGCCTGGGCGAACTTTTAGGAAAACTTCTTAACGGCTGCTAAACATCTTCTCATTGCCATTGGTCCACACCATCAAGGTGTGACCTGGAGCTCCACCTACAGTGAGGCCGGCAGCTAATTCCTGCTCACGGCGTTCAGTCATTTAAGATCAGTCAACATGAACACACCGGTGTGCAGTTATTAGCAAGCTGGTGCAAATTTACCTACATCTGTACGATCGTTCATGTAGAGACATTTTCCAAGAACATGTCATGCATTTCTGTGTTTGGTCAGTCTATAAAAGAAATCAAATCTACTCAAATACTTTCAAATGCCATTCACTCATTTGCCTTCTGCAGTGAAAGCCATTCACATATCTGGCAATAGTATGGTATGCCTATCATGATTCTTTTGGCTGTATTCTGCCCATTAAGACTCTTTTATACACCGATCTTTGGAGTAGTATCAGTGTCATCATAAATCACAATAACAGAGTGTAATTGGTGCATATTATAGCCGTGTGAGCATGTTAGTGCATTTTCTACTGCAGATATATTTCTTTAAATTATCACTGAGTGGTTATAAAAGCATCTTTTACTGATCTCGTGTGAATTCTTCTCATAGAATAAGGCATGAAGTCATTGATAAAATATTTAATGTCATATTAGTTGATGTATTACATGTAGTATTGAGGGTTCTCATATTTAAATATACCTCTAAACACCTCCCACAGCAGTTGTGGCAGGTGTCTGAATGCTCGCAAACAGTATGTCACTGCTCAGCTGTTTCAAACTTCTTTTTAGCACACAGCAGCATAATTTATTGTCAGTCCTGTTTTTGAGTGCTAAAAACAGTTACATTCACACACAGTTTGGCATTCAATAACCAAACTGACTTTCTTAAATTTAGAGGACTCACAACTGAATTTAGAGAGTGAGTTCAGTAAACCTGTGTTAACAAAACAGCAGTGGACAACCAGTTCATTGTCCTTTTCAACAGATATGACCAAATTTACTAACATGTGTGACTCTCAAATTGTCCTGTACACATAAAAGCAGCAACATAGTCTCATGACAACCCATGATAATTCAGCGAAATCATAATATCGTACTACTTGGCTTGTACGAAAAGGTACAACTTTTATTCCCATAGACCAACCAATCAGCAAACAGAATTACAAATTGATACAATACAGGACTCAAATTTTAGCTAGCCTCTTATACAACAATTTATTTTAGATAAGGAAATGTTTGTGAAAAAATTTGATGACTCATTCCAAACTTATTTATGCAATACAAATGTCAGTAACATACATCAATCTATAGTACTCTTCCCTTTTCTTGTTACAAACCCCCAAAACTCATGAAGTTCAATGATTTAGAGAAAGAGAAAACAGAAAGAGGAAACAAATAATTATTTATGTGATTCTAGACAGATGCTCCACTGAGAGGGGGTTGGTTAATGGCGTGAGGCCACCTGAGACTGTATTGCAGGCACTGAGCTCTCTCTGTGTGTGTGTGTGTGTGTGTGTGTGTGTGTGTGTGTGTGTGTGTCAGGGGCAGATTATGACTAGCAAGGGCCCCAGAGCCAATTTTCTTTTAGGGCCCCCCAGTCCAATTATCTTTTAAAGTTGAGATCTACCCAAAACCCCTTTTATTACTTGTTCTGTTATTTACATTCAGATTAATTCAAACACAGCTCAGATGTGGTGAAGAAACCTCTCAAACGAAACACGTTCTCTGAACAGCCACTGTTCTTAAAGAGACAGTACCATTTTAATGTTTGTTATACAACCCCAATTCCAAAAAAGTTGGGACAATATGAAAAATGCTAATAAAAACAAAAAATTGTAAATTATACGCACCCTTTTCTATATTAAAAGCACTACAACTACACATTATATGATGTTTTTCCTTGTGAATTTAATTGTTTTTTTGAAAATGTACAGTAATTTCAAATCAGATGTTTGGAGACAGGGGCAATATAAGACTAATAAAAAATTGACTTGTTAAAATAACAAGATTCAAGGAATATGGTCAAATCTCGGTGCGTAAAGGGCAAAACTTCTGAATGTGCGTGATCTCTGATCCCTCAGATGTCACTGACTTAAAAACATCATTCATCTGTAATGGATATCATGAACATGGGCTTGGGATAACTTTAGTAAACCTTTGTTAGTCAACACCACTCGCCGTGCATCCACAGATGCAAGTTAAGACTATACTGTGCAAAGCAGAAGCCCTACATCAACACTGTCCAGAAGTTCTGCCAACTTCTCTGGGCTCGGTCTCATCTTAGATAGGAAGTAGAACAGTGGAACTGTGTTTTTTTGGTCTGAAGAGTCCACATTTCAAAAAGCTTTTTGAAAAACAAAGCTGTTGTGTTATCTGGGCCAAAGAGGAAAAGGGCCATCCAAGCTGTTATCAGCATCAGGTCCAAAAGCCAGTGTCTGTATGGGTCAGGGGTGTGTCAGTGCCCATGGAATGGGAAACTTGCTCATCTGTGAGAACACCATGAATGCAGACAGATATGTACAAATTTTGGAGCAACATATACTGCCATCTAGCACTGTCTTTTCCAGGGACATCCCTGCATTTTCCAGCAGGACAACTTCAAAACACATACTGCCTGGATTACAAGTGCATGGCTGTGAAGCAGAGAGTGTGGTGCTAGATTAGCCTGCCTGCAGTCTTGACCATCTCCAATTGAGAATGTGTGGCGCATTATGAAGCACACCATACGGCAACAAAGACCCCGAACAATTATGCAGCTAAAGACTTACATAATGGATGAATGGAGGCAAATTCCACTTTCTAAACTTAACAAACTTGTGTATTATTATATATATTATTATATGTGTGATAAATGTATAAACAGGCATATATTTAAAGGGCAAAAATACATTATGACATATTTTAACTTCATTAAACACTTTAAATATTGAAGAATTTAACAAATAGACTCCTACAGCATCTATGCATGGGTTTGGTGAAACTGGGCAAAGTGTTCACACAGTTCTTGCTCGCCCTGCCATATCTTTTCTAACTCATTTGAATAATGGTGTGCGTTTCATTCAGAAGTGATCATCCCTATATCCTATTTCCTTCAAAGACTTTACCCTCCATTGTGATAGCTGCGATGGTCTGAAAGGTGTGGGGCTCATAAATAGTGGTCATTTGGTCATTTTATTGGAAATTCTGTTTGGAACAAACCTACAGCTTGGCTACCATTATTCTATCATCAAAAAAGCCCTGTGAATGCATTATTTAATCCAAAATTCCACTAGACTACATTACATTGACAGAATGTTTAAATGAGTTACGAGTCTGTTTTTTAATGTTCGTGATTTCAAACTTCATCTGTAAAAATGTACACACAAGCACTTTAATCTGCTTTAAGATGCTCTCTTTTTTCTTTCTTTTGTACTCTCAGTACTTTTGTCCCACAAAAATAAAATATCAATATCTTCTTTTTCCCAAACACCTAATCCAAGTTACCGGGGCCCTCATAGTCACAGGGACCTGTTGAGGGGGCCTTGAACAAGCTATGGGGCCCACATATTTAAGCATATATAAACATTTGTTTTCAAAGTTGATGGGCCGCGAGACCTTGCAGCCCAGGGCCCTCCAGGGCCCCTGGTAGTCAAGGGGCCCTGGGCACTGGCCCCATTGGCCCGGTCTGTAATTCAGCTATGGTGTGTGTGTGTGTGGGCGGGTTTAGGTGGTTTACGAGGATGACTTTTTTAGGTTAAAAACTGGTAATTACAAGGGTATAATTCTATAAATGTGGTTTATGAGGACATTTCTAGTGTCCCCATAATTCAAATCGCATAAAAATACATACTAAACAAGGTTTTTTTGAAAAGGTAAAAATGAATAAAGTTTTTTGTGAGGGTTAGGTTTAGGGGTAGGGTTGTGGTTAAGGGATAGAATATATAGTTCGTACAGTATAAAAATCATTATGTCTATGGAGAGTCCTCCACAAGGATAGCTGCATCAACATGCTGGTCCCCTATTCTGGTCAGACTGGTCTGTTGGTGGATTTTAGAGGGTTTAGAGCATTTTTTAGCTGGTCCAGGCTGGAAGACCAGCTAGACCAGCTTCACCAATCTGGGAAACCATCTTAAATCAGCTAAGACCAGCAAACCATCTTATGTGTGAGTATGTGTGAGACTGTGATGTAATTTTCAGTGTGTCTTGGCACCTCAATTGCAGCTGATTGCTTTCATGACAGAACACCTAGCATGCCTAAAAAGTTACATGGTGTTGCGGAGGTGTGTAAAGAATTTAAAGTAATGCAGTTACTGTAGGGGGAAGTGAGGTTATGGGTTTAAAGTAACCAACTGGAATTGGTGTAACTAGAATAGGTAAATACTTTTCACAGAATATGGCACATTAACTCATTAAGGATGGCGGAAATGTGTGGAACCTCTTAAAAAAACTCAGACATGCAGAGACAAACAGTTGTGTACATTTATGCATTTCAGTCAACACCTGAGGAAAGACAATATTTTCTCTCAGTCAAATGAGGGTAACTTCTATGCTAATCCTACAAGACAATTGTATCAACATCAGCGTATGTGACTAGTTGCATATTTATCACACGTGTGCATTAAAACTGAGGATTACACAGCAGGACAAGTACAGACACTAATCACTTCAACACTTCATCATGGTCTCAAAGATGCTGTTGGAATACATAAGCAATTGCCAATAGACAACAGTTGTGTATTTTGGTTGTTAGTTGTCTTAAATAAATAGTTCACATAAAAATGTAAATATTACTATAAAAATTTTTTTTTTTTTATATTTGACACAAAAATATCGAATGTGACCAGCAGAGTCTTCGGAATTTCTGCTTTTTTATTGTATGGAAGAAAAAGTTATTTGGGTTTACAATGGGTTTTCCCTCAGTACTATGCCATGTAATACCACCATCTGGGGACAAACAACACAGTGGACAAGGACAGACATGACAATGTTTTGAATCCCCAGTGAGAGTCCAACCCAGCTAATGGCCTTAGTAAAATGTCACTTTTTCTAACAGTGAAAAGTGACTTCCTCAGAAAGCTAAAAATGGACCACTATTAGTAGTACAGTTAAACACAGAACGACATTCGTCCTACCCCAGAGAGCACATCTATCAGCACTAATAGCTTCTGTAGTGTACAGACTGAGTTTCAATATGTGATATTACTGTATTAAAAAAGGTTGATAATGGCAGATTGAGTGCTGTTGTAAGGCAGCAGTCAGAGAGCAAAACCATTGTGAAGGCAAGCAAACATTCAAGAACATACTGTATGGGCAGATTTTCAGCACCAAAGACAGCAGCCATAAATAAGTGTAAACAGGTGAATTCCAGAACCACAGAGAGCAGTCAGACATGTACACGCAATTCAATTTCAGTTTAAAAGTACTTTATTGGCATGATTGTTTTTACATACAATATTGCCAAAGCATTAATACACAAAACAGATAATGACAAGAAAATAAATAAATTAATAATAATAATAATAATAAACAGAAACAAATGACAATAAAAATATAATTAAAATAAGGTGTCAGGTAATGAATAAAATAAAATAAAAACTATTATAACAATATACACATGCTCTAGCATATATTCAGAACCATGGACAGCAGTCAGACATAAATAAATACTGGCAGAACTTCAGAAGCGGTCTAAAATAAATACACAATAAGATCAGCCTGCAAATGGCTTCCTTAAAGTTGTGTCAGCCAAATATCTGGGATAGGATAAATTAGTTTAACAAGGAAAAAATGGCACACTTCAGCCTTAAAGCAGAAAGTCTGAGCATAACAGAACACTTTTATGAAGTTTATAAGTTACATCAAATCTCACTGGATCTGGGAATATTGGATTGTGGTGGGCATAAATATAAGGGTACGGATGTTGATCTGGGAACTCAAGGTTTTTCACAAGAACAGACTTTCACAGACATTAACAGCCATAGCAGAATCAGCAGCTTTCCCATCATCGATATACTGCACCACTCAATGTCAGAGAGAGTGAGAGAGAGCAAGAGAGTTGAATGGGTAATAAATGAGGATCAGAGTAAGGAAGAGAAAAGCGAAGGAGGAAAAGTTGTGGGAGCTCAAGCACAGATCAAGAGCAGTTGCAAAGGTCATGGTCAGAGTCATGTGGCTGGGAAATGGATGTGAAGTGTTCTTTGTGTTTGTGTGTGTGTGCACATGTGTCTTAAGTGAAATCAATAAAATGGTGATTCACTGTAAAGAGCCTTACACACACACACTCACTCACTCATAAGAGAGCTGCAAGAGATTTAAGTGCACAACCTTCATACATCTTAAAAGAGCACAGTAATAAATGCTTTAGCACACAAAACATGATCTTGGTCTGTGCTGAGCACATTCAGAGGGCATGATACCATATTATTTTTATTTTTAATCATCCTATTGTTTTTTTTCCCAATTATCCATCAATTTACACTCCATTAAGCAAATCTGTAACAACAATTATTTGTATACTAAATGAACTGAGCGAAACTGATTTAAACTTTGTTTTTACAAAACAGAGCAAGAGATACATGCAGGAGTGGGTCTGTGAAATGTAGCTGTCAAATTAAAACAGCTTTTAAAGGGAAAGAATTATGGAACACAATATGTTCTCCATCATCAGAACTTTGTTAATGTGTTACAGCCCACTTCCTTTGTATCTTCGCTTAGAGAATCCAGCTACACAAACACATGCTAATGTATCTCTTTATCCCTTTAAGCCACACATATGTAATTTGGCTGAAAAGGCAAAAGCTGCCAAATATATGGGATTATATAAGAGAATGAGGTTACAGCTTGTCAAATTTCTGCTCAATGCTTAAGAACACAAAATGAATTAAATGTTTTTGGAATCAACAATCTTTAAGTCAATTTGGGTTGTCTTTTTGAACAAACCACTGAGAACATTTGTAACCTTAAACCTTGAATCTGAAAACACATCTGAAGACACTGTTTGTTATGATACATAATAATACAAGCTCTGTATCTTGTTTTACATCTACGTATTTATGATCTTGCTTTGAATAGCACTGGAAAGTACACTGATGAGCCAAAACATTATGACCACATGCCTAATGTGATAATGATCCTACGCGTGCCACCAAAACAGCTCCGACCCACCGAGGCATGGACTCTACAACATCTCTAAAGGTGTCCTGTGGTATTTGGCACCAAGACATTAGCAGCATCTGAAATCAGGGTAATCTGGAGGCCAGGGCAAAACCCTGAACTCTTCATCATGTTCCTCAAACCATTCCCGAACAATGTGTGCAGTGTGACAGGGCACATTATCCTGCTGATGATGTTATCTGGCTCTGAAAACACACTGTATGTAACGGCAAGAGTACTATTACCTGTAGCTCTAGAGGACTGCTCTTAACAAGTTTGAGTTGTAAGATCTTTCGAAAATATTCCCAAAAGACATATTACAGAATGTAAGTCTGGGAAAGAGCTTTGCTATGTGTATCTCATTTTCTGAAATAAAATATCTATGTATCTGTAGCACCTGTAGCACCACAAAATTATTCAGTGGTTGTATATGTGAAACTCCATGAGTTCTTCTCCTTGGAAAAAGCCAATAAATACATGAATAAAAGAGAAGCTTTATGCTTTTGCGGGACAAGGTAAATGGCCTTGAATGTCTTCAACATTCTACCATACTACCAGCTTTTGTGGTGTTAGGACATCAAAACCTGAACATTCGTGGACACGAATATTTTAGAATTTCAGAAATCATTGTGGTGTTAGATAGGAGAAAATGGCCCTAAGGCACAATCTTGTTTTCACCCCTGAAATTTTTCCAGACAAAGAAATGCTGTTTCAAAAAACTTGATCTCTGACCTTAAACTCAGCTCTTCATAACATTTTCCAACGTGTATTGCCCCAAAAGCCTCAATCTTCCTCACAATATTACAGCTGCTTCGAAATAGAAAGGCTTGGACATTGTAAAGCTCTGATAAACTGAGATTGAAGTCAGAATAGGACTGAACAGATGGATGAATGGCTACATTTGGAAGAGTGAGTCCGTAGTAGGTAGCCCATGAAATGAACATGGATTTGTCCAGTGCCAGCAATTTATTTATTTTTTCTCAAACTTGTACCGTTGTATGCTGAATACACAACTTGGCAAGTTTGGTGACAATATACTTAATCGGATTTGATGTTGCATATTTTCATCATCCCAAATATTCAGAAGAGCCTGATTTCGTCTAATGACCAGTACTGACGATTCGGCGTTGATCTGTTGAGGAAAGCTGGTAGCTAAATATGAAAAGTTGGGGAATGAGTATCTTGGTGCTGAAACCTCTGACCTGACTCAGCGAAACTCCACCTTTGACATTGGCACTGCCTCAATCCCCATTTGGCCTTCTTTGGCCCAAGGGTATTTGGCGGGAACAAAACACAGCAACTCTGCCAATGGTTCTTTACTTTAAAATGTACAGTAATTTAGAGGATTCACTCCTGAATTTAAATGTGCTTCTTACTCCCAAAATATTGCAGTGTGTATACATGGCCCCTATTATTAAGGAAGTGGAAGTGCAAAGGGCTGTCAAATGAGTGAGGGCTGTCAAGTCTGCTCATTGCAGTCAGATGCTAACACCATGACATGGCTGTGCATGTGTACTAATAGGGATGTAACACTAAGTTTGAAAACACATGTTTTCATGTTCTTGATTTGCACATTGATGTTGGCTCAAAGTGTAGCTGAACTCCTAACCTATATAATATAGTCTTTCCACCCTACCAACTGTGTTTAATCTGACTTCCTAAAAAACTTAAATGAAGACATTATTACGTTCCTCATTTTTTGATGCAAGTTAACCCTGCACAACAGTTAAGGTGAGCAAACATGCTGCCAATGATAATGGTATTTATGGGCCCAAACAGTCTATTAGTTTTTCCATATCAAATGCTAAACATGCTTTCTCTATTGGGCTGACCCTCATGAATTTCAACAAGTTGATTATCCTTACCTTCTGCACCAAGTCTTGGTGAAGCAAGACTAATTGGAAATTTCCAATTAATATTGTTAAAGCACACGGCTTAGATACAAAATGTAAGAGAATAACAAACATACAGCAGACCCTCTCCTTCCCCACAATAACACTATCTTACAAGAGCAATGGCCTCTCTTTTGTTAAGAAATGGTGATGTAGATCATGCTATAGATTGTTAAATAGTGTCAGCCCTTCACTAACTGTGTGTTTACAGAGTTTTATAAATCTAGAAATTAGATCTGTGAGCTTCCAACAGATCTGAGCCATGCGTTAGTAAGATTGTATTACATTCAACGGATCTCAGACCTTTTGTCTGCTCAGCACAGTGACTCGGCATTCTGTTTGCTCTGCTCTGGATCGATAGTTTATGGCCCTGCCGCACAGAACACCACATAAGGTCAATAAAACCCAAAACAGGAGCCGGGCAGTTTATTACGAAGAGCTTTTAAAATACCATTGGCAATTACCACAACACAAAGCCATTGTGCTCTGCAAGTGGTATTTGATTATGGTAATAAAACTTTTGGTATGAGATTTTACTCAGCATGCCATAGAAAATAGGACCTTAAGTCCAATAAACCTGCAGTTGGCACAGTCGAGGGATGATCTCCTGAGAAGTTAACAGATAGAAGCAACAATTAAATCATCTGCAAAGAAGTCAAATAAAAAATTTTATATTAACAATGGTCAGGTTTGTTTTGGATTCAAGGGAACAGTTTGTTTAATTTTAGTGATAACCCCCTCTAAAACCAACAAAAGCTTGTACCACAACAAGTGTGAAATTAATTACTGACAAAGGCCACCACTGCATTCAAGTGTAATCAGAGATAAATGACTCACAATGGAGAAAGAAAATAAAAATCAATATCAAGTCTACATGAATAACTAAAACAAGAACATGCACACACACACACACACACACACACACACACACACACGCAAATGTGTGCACATAGGTAAGCACAAGTTCATGAGAAATCTGAAAGCATGGTAAAATGCACAATATTTCATTTTTAAACATGCCTTTGAGAAGACCTAATCGCAATGACACTTTTAAGTCTTTTTGTAGATATAGAGCCTCAGAAAGAATCTGCAGGCCATGCAAATGTTAAATGCATGGGCAATTTTTTATTAGAAATCTGGACTTGTTAAATTAAAAGGTTATGTTTAAATTCATATTACTGTATTGTAGCAATAGTAGTCAAGTCATTTTAGTTTGCATATTGCTTTATAAAATAAACATTGTTTCAAAGAAGCTTCACAGAAAGCTGTGCATTAATGTCTTAAAGCCCCCCGTGAATAGATTTAAAGAAAATGATGCCTTAATGTGTGAAGGAGACTTAATGTGCATTATGTACTGTACATGTGCAAGCATAATAACTAGAGTACACATGTTCTGTATACACACGATTGTTGTTCTATCTTGGTGGGGATTTCTTTTTGACTTCTATTGTTAATATACTGAGCTAATTATATTTTCTATCCCCTTACCCTACCCCTTTTCATTAAGACATTATTTAGTTGGTTTATTAAACAGTTTTCCTCATTTTGACATTTGTTCTCCACAATATAGGCAAAACCTGACCCTCACACATATATATACTTCATTGAAATGTAGGCAATAAGGCAAGGCAAAGCTGATTTATTGATTTGAAGGTTCTGGGTGGCCAGTGCCTTTACACCATGGTAGATTCAGAAACAGAAAGCAGAAACTAGTACTAAATTTTGCACCAGTAGTGGCATCAAATGGAATTGCAATGTGTTTACTTAACATTATCTCAACCAAAAGCATGAGTTTGGTGTGGGGCTACCTGTTTGTACTTGTTTGTGTTTTTGAAAAAAAAATATTTTTGCAGTTCTGTTTGGTGCCGCTGGAGTTGCAGAAATAGCACAACTTACCTTTAAAGACCAGTACTGCTGTTTTCTACTCTTAAACCACACACACACACACACACATACACATACACAGTGCACATTCCCACACTGTTCACTTCTCCTCCTCCTTTTCTTCTCCAATTTGGAGATCAAAGGTTTTTCAGCACTATTAGACTTGTCACAGTCATGATGGCAATGTTCATGCATTACCATAAAGACCTAGTGCAACTCTCCCTGTGTCTCTTCTTCTTGCTGTCTCTTTCTCTCATTAATGCACTGATGTTTTCTGCGATAGTGTGGTTGAGAACACTGGTCAGCTGTAAATCTACATATGCACACTTGTGTTTTTATTGTGACTGCATACATGAGAAAAAGCAGTGTATGAGATATAACTGTGTGTTAGATTCGCTCGGTCACTGGACCACTGAAAAAAGTATCCAAACCTTACACAGTGATTGATGCAAAATTATCTTCATGTACACTTTATGGACAAAAGTTTGTGGACACCCCCTTCTATTTAACAGGTTTGGGTTTTGGTTACACCCAATACTAGCAGGTGTATAAAATCAAGCAAACAGCCATGCAAACTCCATATACAAACATTTATAGTAGAACTGCATGTATCCTTTCTGTTCCAGCATGTGCAAAAAGTGAGGTCCATAAAGAAATGATTTCCTGAGTCTGGTGTGGAAGAACTTGACTGGCCTGCACAAAGAGACCTTAACCAAAGTCTTCCTAGCAAGTTAATCCACTGGCGGCCATCTTTGGAACACTTGCAGGAAACTATTTCCAGTCAAGGAAAAATCTCCTATCTACTTGAATGGGGAAAGTCTGAAATCTACAAAACTGTTGGTTAAGATTGAATTCAAAGAACAAATTTTAAACTGGCAGTTAAAAGGTGATTGGCTCTATTACCTGTAATGCAAGACTTCCTTTCTACCTCCGTTGACCGTTGGGCATTCCAATTTCTCCCATTCATTTTAACAGAAGTGGCCAGTCTCTGCTAAATAGTGTCTGCCTTAACCCCAATGAAAAGCTTTAGGATAAATTAGAATGACTGTGAGCCATCACCCAACATCAGCACCTGACCTCACTGATGCTCATGTGTCTGAATGGGAGCAGATCACCACAGCTACGTTCCAATATATAGTGAGCCTTCCTAGAAGAGCAGAAGCAGTTATAGCAGCAAAGGGAGGACCAACTCTTTATTAATGCCCATGGTATTCAATATAAACTTATGGGTGTTGTGTTCAGGTGTCCATACTTTTGGACAAACATTGTATATGAAATAATTATGCACACATAGAGACACACATACCTTTATTGTATGTGAAGAAGCACAAAGACATAATATATATTTATAGAAGATATATTTAAAAAGTAAATTGTTGGTTAAGCCACAATGAGGGATGAGCCATGATGTACGCATTTCAGAAATAATGGCTGCTGTCTTTGCTTACTGATGTGGAACACGGTTTATTTTTGTTGCAAGACTGTATGTGAGGCAATTTGTATTAAACGCTAATTGACCAGCATTCACACACAGCTGTCTCAATAAGAGCCAGGAGAACAAATGTAACACACACACACACACACACACACACACTATGATTCCATGCTTAGTTGGTTTATCCACCCGACTAAAGGGAAGAAATGTGGATTTAAAGAAATAGTTCACCCAAAAATGAAAATTCCATCATAATTTACTCCCCCCCCCCCCACCAATGAATTTCCAAACCCATATGACCGTAGTTCTTATGTGGAACACGAAAATAAATGATTTCAGAACACTTGAAATATGATGCAAAAGCCACATAGACTACTTTTTTCCTGGTCCTTTTTTTAAGATTTGAAGTGAGGCAGTATCCACTGCCATTGTATCGAATACTGTAGACGGACTGTGATATTCATTAAAACATCTCCTTTTGTGTTCCACACACGGGTTTATGTGGTGAACTATTTCTTTAAGGGCAAGTATAAACTCTAGGTCAGTAGCAGTATTGCACTCTCTCCTGTTCCTACATTCCAAGTGACTGAACTAGTGCTCTGAGTAGTAGCTAGAATTGGTAGCTCTGAGGAGGAACTCTAATGCTATTGTGCTTGAAGATAATTTTATGCATTAATTACGTTATGTTTGAGACAGTCAGGAAATTAGTCAGACGTATTCAGTGTATTTTTCTATAGTGTAGTAATGATTAAATATTTAAATATTTAAGAAATGTGGGGGAAAAGGGATTTCTCCAAGCTTTGTAATTAAGTTTTGGTTATTTCTGATTCTAAAACTTGTACTGTTAAAGAAGCAGTTCACCAAAAATTTAAAAATGAGTCATCATTTACTCATGTCATTCCACACCTGTATGACTTACTTTATCCCATGGAACTCAAAAGTGATGAGAGAATTTGGAAAATGTATTGGTCGCTCTTTTCCATGCAATTACAATCACTGGGGACTGGAGTTTTTAAGCTTTGAAAAGGACACAAAGCACCATAAAAAGTGATCTGTAAAGAAGGTTGCAATTCACAAAAGTTCATGAGAGAATATTTGTGAACAAATTGTTCAAACCGGATAATTGTAAAGCAAATCCACTGATTCACTGAATAGAAAAAAAAAAAAAAATTATTCGTTCAATATATTTTGTGGTAAACTATTCCTTCAAGATGATTTATAGCAAGTCTCCAAATTAGCAGTAAATTCACAGAGTATTTGAGTATGCTCATTATGAGTTATAAATATTTTATTTTAATTTATTTCAGCTAAACACCTAAGTAACAAAACAAATAAAGTGGCTACAGTCCTGGGAAATCTAAAGATATTCTTTCTATTGTACCAGACAAGGGATCCCCTGATGGAAAGCTTCAACTTTAAGGATCATTACAGTGCCAGACCAAACCAATCAATGCAGTGCTGAATCTAATTAAACTAATATATTTCCATCAAATGATGGACATGGCAGGCTAACACCGTTACCACAGCGACACAGTAATGAAAATCAGTGTCTTCATAACAACATTCTTTCAAGAAAGATGAGTAAAAACAGAAAAGTAAGTGGTAGCTCTGCCATCCATAATAATCATTATAAATATCTAATTCTGATTTACTTGTTATGAGTAAGCTGTAGTTTGTTCAGAGCATGCATTTCTACAATATTAGGAATATATCAACAGACATACTGCAGCCATATGAAACATGCCAGAACTGGGTATTAGTGTTTTCCCTGTTGGAAGTTCTCTGATTGACTTTCTGGGTCTCTAATACACTTTGTAATGAGTGGCTAATGTTTTAATTATGTTAAAAGCTGTGCTGATGAGGAAGAAGAAAATTAGTAGTCACCCAGGGTGATTACACAACCTAAAATCTTAAACTTGGTGCATTTATTCTCTGAAGACTGCTATCTGGGCATACTACACAATGATTTGGTGTTGGGTATGAAGTAAGACAAATAAACAGTCATGTATACAAGCACTTGAAATCTCAAATCAAACTGTTAAAAACAAGAACTCTTTGATATGTTTGAGGACTGAAATAAGACACCCAGTACATTTACACATAATGTTGCACATATTTTCCAATATTGTGGAATAAGTTTTCAGAAAACTATTGTCATTCTTAAAATCTGAGAAAAACACTTTAGTGACATCCAGCAGTAATTAAGAATTATTGTGAGAGTTGAAAAGTAATCTGGCACAAACACACAAACACACACACACACACACACACACACCCACATGTTGGTGCAGCTATCTTTATGAGGACTCTCCATAGACATAATGATTTTTATACTGTACAAACTAAAGATTCTATCCCCTAACCCTACCCCTAAACCTAACCCTCACAAAACACTTTCTGCATTTTTACATTTTCAATAAAACATAATTTAGTATGTTTTTTAAGCGATTTAAATTATGGGGACACTAGAAATGTCCTCATAAACCACATTTATAGCATAATACCCTTGTAATTAACTGTTTGTAACCTAAATAAAAAGTCCTCGTAAACCACTTAAACCTGCCCACACACACACACACACACACACACACACACACACACACACACACACACACTGGTGCAGCTATCATTATGAGGACTCTCCATAGACATTATGATTTTTATACTGTACGAACTATAGATTCTATCTCCTAACCCTAACCCTACCCCTAAACCCTAACGCTCACAAAAAACTTTCTGCATTTTTACATTTAAAAAAAAAAAAAAAAAAAAAAAACATAGTTTAGTATGTTTTTTTAAGCTATTTGTATTATGGGGACACTAGGAATGTCTTCATAAATCACATTTATAGCATAATACCCTTATAATTACCAGTTTGTAACCTAAAAAAATGTCTTCGTAAACCACCCAAACCCACCCGCGCACACACACCCATATCAAGTAGCAATGTTGAAATGTATCCTCAGAGAGAACATCTACCTTTGCTCCTCCTCAAATCAAGTGAATAATAGAAACAATAGGGCTGAAAGAGACACACACACACACAGAGAGAGAGAGAGAGAGAGAGAGAGAGAGAGAGAGAGAGAGAGAGAGAGAGAACCCTTTCCAAAATTCCTCTTTCACAGTCTCACAACATGTCCCATTAGTTCATTTACACAGTGTCAACACAACAATGTATCCTACAGCTGCCAATCCAATTCTGACTGCAACATCCCAGAACGCTGCACAAAATATGCAATTTCTCACATGTAAACTCACAAATGTATAAATAATATAATATTCGCTAACTTTTTTAAAGTAAACTTTTCAAAGTCTTAAGTATAAAATCCTATAATATTTTGAGCTGTGGTGCAGTGGATAGAGCATGTATTCTAGGCCCATCGAGCTGTGGATGTCATGTGGGAGACACAGGTTCGAATTCAATGTTGTGTACTGTTCCCATTCACTTTCTCTCTCCAAAATAACTTCCTTTGTACTTTTTTTTTTTTTTTTTTTTTAATAGCGCTTTTCGGAATAAACATCGAACTTTGGGCTAATCAAGAAATAATGAAGCGTTCATGCATGAAGCGGATTCATGCATGAATAATGGTGATTGTTAATGCATTAATTAACATTTGTGAATAAACTAAATCAAACAGGCTTTATAAGAAAGAATATGTAGAACTTCAAACTTTAAAATGATTATCATCATCATCATCATCATCATCATCATCATTATCATTGTTAATAATAATAATTTGTTTTGTTTATTTTTCCATGGACATTTGTGGATGTACTTTAAACATTTAATCTTTTTTTTTTTTTGTGTAAACTTCATCCAAATTGCAAATATTTTCTGCCCAGAACTACAGTACAGTACAGTATGTGGAGGGTTTGTTTCTGGCAAGGCACTTATTAGCGTCACACTCTAAGATGGTTTTCACACTGGCACGTTTGCTGCAGTCCGAATCCAAGCGCGATTGTTCCCGGCACTCCTCGGAGCATTTGTCTGGTTTCAGTCTTGCATATGAACTTGTCGAACCCTGGTGCTTTTCCGTCATCAACTTGCATCATCACAAATGTGCACATGATGGAAAACACGACGTGGGTCACTATATTTTTGTTTTTTTATTTTTTTTATTTTTTAATTTTTTAATTAATTATCAGAATCAGAATGAGCTTCATTTCCAAGTATGCTTTCACATACAAGGAATTCTTCTTGGTGACAGAAGCTTCCAGTGCACAAACAATACAACAACAAGACAGAGATAATAAAAAATAAATGAATAAAAATAAAAATAAAAAGTGAATAGAAATATAAGTATATATATAGAAATACGTAGTATGTACGTACAAGTATGTACAAATACAAATCTGTTATATACAGTGCAATTTTGTGTCATAATACGCACTAGAGTGAATGGCACTTGCATCTCTGTGTGTCACATGCCATAATTCTGTAGTTGTACTTGTCCAGGATGTGCATGTGACTATATATGATGCTCAAAAACTTGTATCTTTTTTGAGGACACTTTTCATGGTTGCATGCTCACGCACATACAGTATATAAAAGATACCTCACCTTTTCTGTGTACCACAACATTTCCCTGACACTCATGATGCATGTGTGTGTTTGTTTTTGTGCAGCTGATGATGTCATTATGCTTAAATCGGCAAAAAAGCATGCGCAAGTAATTTTACTTCCTGAACAAATGCGGACTGAGTACTTTGCTTTCTCACTCAAGAGAACCATGCCACAGTTCCATTGCAACTAAGCTCAGACCACCTCCTACTAGTAGGTTTGGGTTCGGTACCACGGTCCGCTCCCTGGTCCGCAGAACAGCTTTCACATTACCGACTTTTCGTGCGAACCGTGCTCTTTCCATTGGTATTGCTGGCATTTAAAAAAAAAAAAAAAAGAGAAGAAAATATTGGTTGTTTAGATGGACAGAATTAATGATTAAAGTCAGAGAGTTCATAATATTTTTTTTTTTTTTTTTTTTTTATGATGTTATGTGCAGTATTTAAATAATTTATTTGAACATAAAAAAAATGGGGGCGGGGGATAAAATTGTATACTATTCAGGTATTATAAAAGACTCTCTGAAATAATGTATCCTTAATTTATTATTTTCTTCTTTAAAAAAAAAAAAAAAAAAAAAAACTCCACTTACATGGTACTTTGCTATATTACCACATTCATATACCATTGTATTAATATGGTGCTCCCAGGTAATGGTAGATGTCCAAAAACATGGAAATGTCATAGTACTTTTTTAAGGGTTTACGTGTAGGCTCATAAGTGTTTGGATACTCTTTTGGTTGGAAAATTTCTTTACCTGATGTCATTCAAAAGCTGCACATGTATTGAACTTAATAAAGACTTTCTTCATCATTGGCAAACGATAGGATGTATTTGCAGGTTTGGTTTCCATTGATTTATTGTAGATCCACTGCAACCAGTGTTATCTTTATTTGCTGTGTTATAAAATATTCCATGAGCTTGTTGACATGGGAGAGCACGCGCCAAATGATTCAGCAGTGCAAGCTCAAGCTTTCTGAGTCATTCAGATTGAATCATGAAACGATTCAGACCGCTTTCCCATCACGTGTGACAAATTCATTATAAAGAACCCACTCAAATGTGCGATTCATTTGTTATCGGACATCTTTAGTTCTTCAAAACTGACATTAGTAAACAAGGCATGATGTAGCGGTGTAGCTTTTGTCAATGCTACACCGCCACCATGTCAAAAATATAGCTTCGCTACTGAAAAGCTACTTGATTTAAAAACTAGCAAAGCTACCATCTCGCTACTCAGAAATGTAGTTAAGCTAATAGCTTCACTATTTGTAGCGAAGCTACTGCCTATCACTGAGCAGCAGTAGTGACTGTGGAGAAACAGGATATGCATAAGGAAAAGCAGGAAGACCTGTTCTGAGACCTGTGCACAATACTGCAGTGTATAGACACCCATAAATAACACTGATTGAATATGTGGCATGTTTAAAATGAATTGTTACCTTTCAAAGCTTTTTGCTGAGCTTTGATAGATGTGTAGTTTAACTCAGCAAATCTCAACCTTTTTGTCTTCAAGGCCCAAACTATCCAAGACAATATTCAAAGCCCTCTCCCCCAAAAGCTAGGAGTGTAAATAAATGAACTCACAAGTAATTTCATTAAGTTTCAAGAACTGAGAGTTTACATGTTTTCGGCCTATATCTTAATGTGTAGTGCTCCATAGCACTTAAATTTAGTTAGATTACTTTAATATAACTTTGAATAATTGTAATTTTTTGGCCCCCTTGGAACCCTGGAGGCCCCCTGGTTGAGAACCACTTTTGTAGAGTTGTGAATAACTATTTCTTTGGGTAATTCATTGGTTGACTGAAATATCAGTTTGCTAACAGGCTGAATGGGTGCTACAGTAGCTGACAGAGCTGTGTGTGAATACAGCGAGGGTTCTGGGGTTGGGGGTCTTTATGAGCAATGCAAATGCAAATAGCGCGTCATGCTCAATCAAAATCGCATTATGAAAATCAGCCTGGGCAAGATCAGTGATTCCACTTGATGTGTTTATAAATGCTGTGGATGCCCTGAAGAAACAAATTAATTCCAGAATTGGGATCAGAAAGGTCAGATATGAGTGTTAAAAATGTGCCGTATAATGTCTGAAGCATGACAGAGGGCATCACAGGACAAGATCTAACGAGAGGGCAGTGCAGAATGTGAGAGCCATTTTCAAGCACTCCATGAAATACTAAGTCACAGAGAATATGAGAAACACCAGAGCAAAAAGGTGTGAGAGAGACAGAGAGGTACAGAAGAAGAGAGAGAATTGTAGAGGTCAAACTCACAGTGGAGAAGTTGTGAGCTCCACAGAGCTCTCCGCGGTACTTGCAGCCCAGTAGCATATCCTCCAGCTGGTGGCCCAGTCGGTCCATGAACTCCAAGCTGGTGCCCTCAAAACGCCGCGGAGGCAGAAAAAGACGGAAGTCTGACAGCTTGCTGAACCAGGCCTGTCTGTCATCTTGAAGCAGGTCTAGCACCAGGGGCTTGGCCGTGCGGTTAGCCAGCAACAGTCCGAGCCAGTGACCCGCAAAGTACAGATCACTTTTAGTAAGGTGATACAAGCGTATGGGATTATTGTTACAGATGGTGACCGTGGGGAATGCAAGTTCTTTCGCCCACTCTGTGTGGACTCTTGTGTGGGTGGGGAAGGCCAGCCAGTGAAGCAAGCGATTTGAGGACCAAGACAACAGAAGACCCAGAGATGTACAGAATGCTAACATCCAAAATGCACGGTGGCCAAGAGTGCTAGTTGGGGCGCAGATGTGCCGTAAACCATGGAGGCGAGTCCGTGTCAAGAGGGCCACGGTGAGGCGGGACAAACCGTCTCGTGGGGCTCCAGGTCGGGCAGGGTGACGACGGGCCCTGTGTTGGCCCAGGGTGGGCGAGGCAGGGCGCAGACAGCAACCTTCCAGAGCCATGAGGGCCCACAAAGCTGCTAAAGCAGCAAGGGGGAAGGCTTCATCTCCCAGCCAGGCCTCCACAACCAGGGCCCTCATGGGAGAGCCACAACACTGACTTCCAGAATACTGATCTGACCTTTAGAGTCCAGCGATGAAAATAAAAACACTCACTAAGCTATTCTAACAACTACAAAGAACTACACAAGTTTTAATAAAAATGTACAATCCCAAGGCAATTTTAAACTTCTACTTTACAATCCACTTTAATATCCTAGTAAACTTATTACAACTTTATTTCTGGATAAACTAAACACATACTTACACACAAACACACTGCTCCCTAAGGTGACCAAAAAATCAACACATGTCTTCATGCCCACAGGCATGTCTATATAACCCCTCAGGCGAAATCCCCAGGCTATTTTCCTTTTTTGTCTCACTTTTTCTGTCACTTTAACTCTCTCTCCCTCTCCTCTACCTCTCCCCCCTCAGTTCATCTGGTCAGGGTACCCAAAGTTTGTCTGGGGTTTGGGGACAGCCTGCAATCTTCCTATGAGCATCTCACAGCTTCTGCTAAAGTTCAACAGAGGAAATTGGAGTCAATGAGGCAGTTATAATGGAAGTGATCTTAATGAGAGAGAAAGATTCAATAGATACAAGACAGATAATTAGAGTAAGAGAAAACAATGGGAGGCAGAAAAGCAGTGGCCGAATGACAGAGTCACAAAAGAGAAGACCGATTTGCATGAGTTTTAAGGCAGCCTGACCTGTTGGCGAAATCAGCTGTCTTGCATGGCTCCCTCCATATTCCCTTGAGAAAGACTTCCACAAACACAAGCTAGAACTGATTCCACTATCCCACTGCCACCCAAATCAATTACACACACAAACTCACTCCTGTTGTTTTCTTTCCTCTTTTTCTCTGGCGTTGTCAGTGAACTGCCCAATTTTAGCCCTCCAATCTCTCTAGCTTTCTGTCCTCAGCTATGGGGGCATGTGGGCAAAACCCTGGTGTGAGAGAGGTCGTACTTCATTCTAGTTCACACATACACACACACACACACTGACTCTTGCCTGCAGGAGAGCTGAGCGCCGCTGATGTAGAATCTGTTCTGACATGGTCCAAATTCAGCATCTCACTCTCTCTCCTCTTTTTCTCACCCTCTCTTTTTCCATCTTTCTGTTTTTCTCGAACAACATCCTTTATAGTCTGTTGCTTTTAGTCTCTTGTTTTTGTTTTATGTTTGAGTCTTTGCTAAAAATCCATTCCCAGAAAATCTAATTCTTCAATTTGCCTCCATGCCCCTCCTCTCTGTCAATAAAAGCTCACTTGCTCCTCCCTCTGCCTCTCGTCTGCCTTCTATTGTCTTGTATTGTTGTCTGGATGGCTTCACTTCTGCCTCTTTGGTCATTCAAGAGAGAGAGAATGAGTAAGCAACAAAAGCCGCTCCGCATGTGTGCTTTGCTTTCCTTTCCGCTGCTTAATTGCTCCTCTGTTGCTGCGGTGCTGCTCTCCTCTTCCCTTTGCGCTCTGTCGCTCTGTCCGCTCAGTCCGCTCAGCATTCCTCTCCTCCTCCTGGGTCACTCCATCCATTCACTCCTCCTCCTGCTCTGTCATTTCTGTTCTCGCTGCACTCCTTCGTGTCCACACAGCCAGCGCCTGACTCAGCCTGTGCCAGCACTCTCTCTCTCTCTCTCTATTTCCCTCTCTCACTCACTCTTTTTCTCAATCTCTTTATTTGCCTCTTTCTTTCTGTCTGCTTCCTAGAACAAGGCTGAAAAGAAACAAAAGAGTGCCATTAATGTTTCTCTTCATGTGCTTGTGTTGAAAATTAAAATTGCGGTGTATATGTGTATGTGTGTGTGTGGGAGAGTTGCTTTTGCGTGGGAAGGGAAGCCAAAATGTCTCACTGGTGTTTCATACTTCCTTTTTCTCACTCTTTTTTATTCTATTTCATCTCGCCATCTTTTTATATTACTTTTCTGATGTTTTATTTTTTTTTTTAATTCTCTCTGCTTCTCATTCTTATTCATTCATCCATTCATTAATTGATTTTCTCCATCTTCACTCACATGCAGAGTTGAAATTACCTGTAAGAGTCTTTGCCACATGAGTGCATGTGGATGATATTGTGCAGATAGGCAGAGAGACAGGGAGTAACAGATCACCAAATATTAAGAATTAAACAGATGAGAGTGAAGAGTTGTTTTGACTCAGTACTCAAATTACACATGCTTCTCTTATAATGGCTGACTACTTACAGTTTTAAAGTCTATAATCTCATAGAAGACATCCTGTTTATTTTTGTTATAAAATTGCAAGCAACTTGTGGAAGAACACTTTATGACACTCTTTATGAATCTCATGATTTAAGGTTACCTGGACATCACCTGTGATCATGACTCAGAGCAGGAGTCATGCAATTTTCATGTTGATATGTTATTCAATTAAACATTTAAAACCAAAATATTACTTGCTTTGATGAATATAAACAACACATCGTATTTACATATTTTAAATGGATGAATTAATTAATTTTACACTTATAGCACTTTTCTGACACTACACTCAAAGTGCTTTTACTTGGAGAACAGTGGACTCTCCTTAAATACACCAGTTACCAGTATATTTTAATATGATTATTCAAGTGTTTTATCTACTACTAATGTTTGAATTGTCTTAAACTTATCAATTTAAGATGTGAAGCTCGTGATATGGCTGATGTGAGTTCAATGGAAGACTTTATTATTTGCACAGCCTCAGTAATACGATAATACAAGTAAACATAATACTTCAATAGTACGTCTATGCAGTATTGCACACAATAAAACTAGAAACATAAAATGAGGGGCTTGCCATAGAAAGTGTATGCCCATACACAGCTTCAATGAGAAAAGCATTTACGTTCAATAAACAGATGGTTCCATTTGACTTATGATTTTATTGTAATTTTTCATAATTTTAGTGTATGAATATCTCTGAGTCGCATTGCGATTAATGAAGACAGACAGATTACATTAGATTACATTAGATACATCACAACCAGTTAAAACTCGAGTAATGTTCGATTCATAAAAGCATGAAAAGCAATATACAGTAAGTGTCAACAACCCTACCAGACAACATGTCCAAGCATTATACAGTAGCAAATAAAGAACTTCGCCAAACAGTTAATAGATAAGCATCCATCCAGACTGCTGCGATGCTGTCCTGAACTGTGTGACTGACTGTGTAGCTTGCCAAGCTGGGAACACGCGATAGTCAGTACTTCTTTTCTCTCTTTACGGACATGACCTAATGATGCAAGGATGAACGACATAAGCCTGTGATTTTGCGGCAAATCTGACCGACAGCTCTAAATACAAATCATTATTATAGGCTTAGAACAGTAAATCGGTGTAAGGCAAGGACATTGTTTTGAACACAGATTTTTTTTTTTATGTACTCAATCCATAATGGCATTTTGTTCATGTTTAACCAAAAAAATCGTCTGTAGTGCAGCTTTAAGTAACAGTGCTGCCTGTTTTATATCCTTAATGAAGATCTATTTGTAAGACACACTGGCTCTGTACATGTAAGTTAATCATTAGAACAATTGGGTATTGATGCTATACTGCAACATCTAGCTTCTTAAGTGTTTCTCTTGATAACTTAACGGTGCACTCAGACATTTATTTATTTAGTTATTATAAAAAAAAGTTTTACTCCTAAAGAAGGTTTTTTTTTTTTTTTTTAATGATAAAATCTGTTTTATTCTACTTGGAGAGGGTCCACTCATGGGGGCATCATGTTAGGATCATATGACCAGCCAAAAACTACCTGCTAAATCTCAGATACCACCCTATCATAAGACACTTTCACTAATGGATTAAATTAATCATTGCTGACTGTGAACAATGAATTTCTACAATGGCATCTGAAACTTAAAACTATTGCATTTGAATAATGCTGCATCCAAGCCGCTAGGTGTTACTGTCCAAGTCCAAGATGATATAAAAATAAAATAAATAACTGAGTTCACCTTTGATGCTATTAGCATCATGGAAAGCAACATTTGACAAATTCACTAATGCAACTACTTTGTCATTTAGAAACTCTAAAAGAAGGATATGCAGTTAGCTAATCCAAGACCAACAGAAGCAATTGCATAATATTTGTTGCTTCTGCTAGATTTAGATTAGCTAACTGTCACTCTCAAATATGTAAGGTTTTTCACACTGGTGTCTAGATATTCACGATTTTATAAATAAAGCCATGGACTTTATGAAATTCAACAACAAAAACATATATTGGCATGGTATTTTGTTAATACTCAATTCTTTGTATAACTACTGTAGCATATTTCTCCATGACTCCAGCGATAAGCCAAAATGAATTTCTTTACATAAAGTTGTAAGGCTGAACAAGGTAGACAAAGATGTCTGAACTCAGTGAGCACCACTTCCTGATAAAACAAAGAACTTTTGCAAAAATCAACAACAACAACACAATATATTAGTATGGTATTTTGTTATTACGCAGTTCTTCTTTTCACTTGCTTTCTTTTCATCATATTAATGTTGCTCTGTCTCCAGCTATAAACCAAAACCTTTACATAAATTGTGGAGTCTATTTAAGATTTGTAGCTACATACAATATAAAAATACAATAAATGTAATTTATAATTTACTGGTAATACTTTGAAACCTACATTAAATGTAATTATATGACTGAAACCTTGTAACTTTTTGACTTGAGACAAGACCTGGGACTTGACTTTATCTAGTAAAACATCGTCCAAATGTCTTGGACCAGGTTCTGACAGATGTCTGACTGTCCTTTGAGGCATTAAAATACACAGAAAAATGTTAAAAATGAATTGTGCATAAAAGGTTATTCTAATAATTACAGCCAGCAAACTGAGAAATTAGCACTGATTTAAATCCAATGGAGAACTGATGCACAGCCCCACATAAAACACACATTTTAATTCATTCCAACAGGGCAGAGATGCATATTCTCTTTAGTGTTCTCAAATCATAAGAACAATCAACAACTTCTGTCTGGAGCCCTTCAGCCATACTTATCAGTTAACATCGCCCTTCCCCTAGTGTCTCATATCCTTTGAAGAGTATTCAAGCACTCTGGTCATCAGAGCATCTATTAACTGCTGCGGGGTTCAGTTTCAGTAAGCATAATTCAGTAATTTTGCATTTGCATTGTGTTTTTCTCCCTTTCATATTAAACTGTTGTAAGTATGATGAAAGGTAGAGAAGAATTCTTTAATCTTTCCAATTAATTTTCTCAGTGTGTAAAGGCAAGTGAGTAACTGATTTTACTATGCTTTCTTTCATATAGATGCTTTATTTGAGTGTTCTCAGTGTGAAACAAGCCCTTCAATGTAACCTCTTATCAAGATAACAAACACAAAAAGAAACATACACATACAGTACATTTGCAGCAACTGCTGGTTTAAGAGGGGTTTCGGGCACTTGTCAGCTGGTCAGGCTGGGAGACCAACTAAAACCAGCCAACGAGCTAAAACAGCTAATGGCCATCTTGGCCAGGTTGAGAGACTAGCTAAAACCAGTAGACCTAATTCCAAATGGTTTTTTTTGTTGTTGTTGTTGTTGTTTGTTTGTTTGTTTTTTTGTTTTGTTTTTTTCAGGGTTTCTCCAGAGGCATTTCTAAAAATTCATCAATAATCTTTTCAAAGCCTTTTCAAGTTTTTCAAAACCAAATTAACCAGCACCGAGATTAATCACAACATGCCAACCTTTGATTTGAAGCATCATTCTATATTCCATATTCACATACTTAACATTATATGTTAGCCATAACATTCCCATTTCTGTAGTAACAGTGACTTCTCTGATTGGTGGATCTTGCTTTAGGATTGTTGTTGGTGCAGTACTTCTCCAGAAACTGGACATTATTTATTTATTTTTTTAAATCACATTTACTTTTTCTTCTACAAAAGCATATGCCACTGTTTAACAGTCTCAGAGGTAGATCGTTCTTGAAAGGTTTACACATGATCACAAAAAAAAAAAAAAAAAAAGAAATATTGATTTTGAATAGGATTTTTGCTTCCAGAACCCTATTGTGCAGTCTGTTTTCCAGAGAATTAAAATGCGTTCAACAGCAACAACAAAGCATTTACAGTAGCTCACTAACGAGAGTGTCCAACCCTCATTCAAAGAGACATGGATTGAATTTGACACCAAACACCAGAGTGGTACACATATGTGTGGACTCATTTACACACAGACACCATAGTACACACAAACAAATACTAGATTCAAACCCAGTGTTATTTTTTACAGAAATCTTATGTAACAAAAAATTGATAAATACCTTGTGTGACAAAGAACATGTGGAATTTACACACAGCATTCAACTCACATTAAAGGGTCCTGACTCAGATAAAAATATATTTGTGAAAGTGCTGATGAATATAAACTCACTCTTTCTTATCGAGAGTCATGTTCACACTTTTACAGTTCTCATGCATTACCTAAAATCAAACAAGACTTATGCATAAAGAATATTACTGAAATATCACTGAATTATAGATGGGTTCACACTCATGGTTTAAATCTGTAAGTTGCTCTGGAATACTAATGAGCCCTGCAGGTTAAAGTGCTGAATCACAGAAATCCAGTACAGAGACCCAATTGATCCTGCAGTGATAATTAGATAAAGCTAGGAGATTAAACACAGATAACACCCACCACTCCAATCACTGCAATTATCCTTAACCAGTCAATCATATGGGTGTGTGGGTGTATTTGTGAATGAGTGAATATTGAAAAAGAAGGAAAGAGGAAAAGTGTAATTTATTTTACAAGAAAATAATTGTATCAGATCATCTGTTGTGTGTGTCTGGGTGCAAGTCTGTGCATGTGTGCATACTTTGCTATAGTCTGCACAATTTTATCCCAAAAAGTGAGCTAAATCTTACAAAAACCTTTAATTTGGGGACGTCCTCCATTGAATAACTGATTAATAAATCATAATTAAAAAAAAAACAAATTATTTCATGCTTAAATTGCAAAATATTTTTGTTAAGAGGACCAAATGTCCCCACAATGATAGTAAAACCTGAAATCACCTTCACTGTGGGGAACAGCCAACGGACTCAACAAGGAAAACTGCTTAATAAACATGCTACTGAAGAAAATTTGTTAATGAAAATGTAAAAAATTCAAAACGTTTGGCGAAGGTTAAGTTTAGGGTTAGCGTATAGAAAATATCAAGAGCAAAAATATAAACAGACATTAATGAGCATCCTTTTCTGTGATGACTTCAGAAATGAAACTGCAAAATGCAGTAGTATTCCATCTGCATATTCAGCTACACACCAGCTACCCCAGTCAGAATATGAAACATTCAAATCTTCGGATAGCAAGCAGACTTTCTGCCTTATGCATAGACATGCAATGAGATGAACAGACACAGAATATCTTTGAATAATGATATATCCCAGATCCTAAAATATCTAGAATAAACAGAATCTGTATCTGATATTCAAAGTGTGAAATCTATTTTGCTTACTGTTTGTATTACAAGGCAGTATTGTTACACGACAAAGATATTCTTCAAAAACAAAGTGGGTAGAAATGATACACAACCTTGCCAAAGTGTGTCATTAGTTGTCTTTTGACACTATCAACATATGTCCTCTGTTAAATAGTATATGCATACTGCAAAGTACAGTTTGAACAATGGCGCAAATGGCACATTTAGAAAATGGTAGAGAACAGTCAATTGTCTGTGCAGACAAGCCTAGAAAGTGCAATAAAAGACAAAAGGAACTGCTTGCAATTTAAAAAAATGCCATAGCACTGGTATGGTGGGGGCATGAGAGTCAGACATAAAGACTAAGCTGGCTTACAAAATCAGTGTAAAAAGAAATGTGTGTATAATTTATGTACAAAGTTAATTTGCATTGAAGCACCAACTGCCAAGATTTGAGGCGTTGGCATAAAATTGTGTGGGTTGCCCCCCTCTGCTGAACGAGTTGGTATTGCCCATATAGCATAGACAGCAGTGCCATGTGGTACCTGTTACTTTTCTCAGCACTGGCCCGGATGAGACAATCACAGTCATTTATTATTACTGGATAAGTATTTTTAAAAATGCTTTTATAGATTATGTTGGGGTGGCTTTCCATTTACAGGTATGTATTCTTGCAATTATCAGTTTTAATTAAAAATAACTATCTAGTGTAAAATGTCTCCAAAGGGATATACAACTTTCTGAGATTTAAATGCTACTGCATGGAGGATTTGGTTTTCAGAGCTTCAAGTGCCCCCTGCAGGAATAAAACAGGAACAAGACACAGTCAGTGGTTGACAACGTGCAGTTTCAGTCTGTAGGTATGTTACCAACCAAAACTTTCATATGAATTTAGAAAACATGAAATAAATCACATGAGTCATATGTGGAGTCACTGAAGATGTTAAAGGCGTCCATAGAAATTACTAGTTCCCTATCTGTCACTCACTCGACGTTGTGTCGATGTAGTGACACTAGGGGTCACTCTTGGGAGCCCCAAACACCTCTGATCTTTTTTTAAAAGGCCAATGAGAATTGGCGAGTGGAATTTGCATGCCACTCCCCCGGACATACCGGTATAAAAGGAGCTGGTATGCAACCACTCATTCAGATTTTCTCTTTGGAGCCGAGCGGTTCTATTCATTGAGCTGAATTCATCCGCCGAGTTCATTCACCTCTCTTTGCTGGATTTTATGGCGCATTTCAGCAGCTTCTCCCCCTCTGCATCTGTGGTTTGCAGAGAACGCCCCTTGGCGCATCGGCAGAACATATTAAAAGAGTATATTCTAATAGAGTATATTTTCTTTCTAAAAGAGCGGCACACACGGAACGTCTTTTTAAAGATGCGTCTTTTTAAAGATGCCTTTCCATTTGTGTGTTATTCCTGGTTGCGGTCGTTATCTCTCCGCTTCCGATGGCCACGATCGCTGTCTTACATGTCTGGGCTATGCCCACGTGGAGACATCGTTCGTGGATGGATCATGTCCTCATTGCGGAACATGACCATGGCAACGTTGTGGTCGCAGCTTGCATTCGTATGAAAGCAAGCCATCCCAGCAGCTCCCCACGCCGGTCCTTCTACCTACGGGTTTGAGGCCGCGTCGGTTAGCACTGGGGGCAATTTGGGGACCTTAATGGGACCACCTCCACCAGGTATCCCCCCACGGACCTCCCATTCCCCAGCACGCTCACTTGCCCCGATGACGCACTCGGACGAGAACGCCGGCTCGTCTCATGGCGAGTTCGACCTCTCCTTCAGAGCCTGGGAAGTGGATGAGTTATCGAACACAGCATCGGAGAGCGGGCTCGTCCAGTCGGACGCGGAGGCTTTGACTGGGCTTCCCCCTTTGGGGATGGTCACCCAGTCCCAGGCTGATGCGGAAATGATGGACATGCTTTCCCGGGCGGCCGTGAGCATCGGGCTAGAGTGGGACCCTCCACTCCCCCCTGAACCCTCACTGCCAGATCAGTAAGTGCGCAAATGAGGCCCTGTACTTTGGTAGGTGCTCCGTATGTGATGGTTCCCCGAAGGCAACCCCATGTGATATTTTCCGCAAAATCGTTTCCCTGTCGGTAAACTGCGTCTTCCTTGGGCAGGGGCCCCTCTGTCACCATGCTTTGTAGAAACTCCTCCCCCTTTGGGTAGGACCTACCATGGGACCTCTCCACATGACATACTTCCGACAAGGCTCGGTAAAGACCATGTGACGTATTTCCACTCAAAATACCCCCCCCCTTTATTGGGTGGGGTGTGGTTTCCGCGGTGTCTTCCCCTTGGGAGTGACACCCCCCCGACATAGACACTTAGGGCTCCCAGTCAGTTAACAAATTCCACTCTTTTTGGGGAGAAAAGAGAAGGAAAAGAGGCCTCGGCTGGGCTAGCCTGTCCACCTATTCGTTGCGAAGTCGACTTGTTCCTGAAAGACTGTTCGACGCCCATAAAGAGCGTTGGGGGAGGTTAAGTGATGGCCTGGTGCGCTGACTACGAGGCACACAGCAGTCTGCCCGTCACACATCGCCACTTCACGTAATACCGTTCAGTTAGTTGTGGCGTTTTGTATAGGGACCCCTAGTGTCACTACATCAACACAACGTCGAGTGAGTGACAGAAAGGGAATGTCATGGTTACTTTCGTAACCTTCATTCCCTGATGGAGGGAACGATATGTTGTGTCCCTCTTGCTGCAATGCTGAACTACCTGCTGAAATGGCCGGGACCTTTTCTCGGCTCCTCAGCACAAAACCTGAATGAGTGGTTGCATACCAGCTCCTTTTATACCCATATGTCCGGGGGAGTGGCATGCAATTCCACTTGCCAATTCTCATTGGCCTTTTAAAAAAAGATCAGAGGTGTTTGGGGCTCCCAAGAGTGACCTCTAGTGTCACTACATCGACAAAACGTCTCATTCCCTCCATCAGGGAACAGAGGTTACGAAAGTAACCATGACGTTTTTTTTTTTTTTTTTCAGGGTGAGGAAAGCAGACAGGCATTTCAGATGAGCAAGTAAGAATTTTTAAAAAGGGTTAATGTTTTCCTGCATTACATATAAAGTCTGCCCTATAAATGTGCCCAATAATTGAAGTATTGACAGGCAGTAAGTGTCTCAAAGTCTTCTTCCAAATAAAGGATATAAACACGACCTGTGGTCACTATTTGTTTACAGAGACTAGCACTTCACACAGACAGATGTGATACTACAGGATACATAATAGCGATATGTGTCAGGTAATATGGACATTTCTTACACTTACAGCACCTTTAAGCTCAAAAAATAAAGCTGAATTTGGAAATATTAAAATAAAGAAGAATACAGAAAGTTTTGCCTATGTGATCAATCTGAGAGTGTTCTAAAAAAAAAAAAAAAAAAAAAAAAGACCACAAAAGCACAGTTATCAATGGCCTCACTCTGCTCTATGGGCTTTTTAATCAAAGCATTACCAAACTTGTCTGATGTGAGAAATGGATTTACCCCAGATCACAGATCTAGTCCTTTAAAAGAGAGACAATATTGAAATTAATGGAAGGGCATGCCTTATCAGACAAGAAAAGGAAATTAACGTTGTTTGTGTGAGTGGGGGGGGGGGGGGGGGGGTTGAAGGTTGAAAAAGTGCATATGTTCTAAATGTCATCCACTCTAAACCTTTGGCAAACGATAGGCATCATCTAGTAGACAATGCTCAGATACTAGTGAGTGGGCGTTTTGCACAGGAGGATGCAAAGAGAATAGACATATTAAGAAGGATGGAGGGAAGTGTAGCTGTCTATCAAGACCAAATTAGAGAGCTGTTGTGCTGTGTGTGGGGTGGTAATCACCTGGAGGAGCACATTTATTGCAGCGCATATATTGCACTGATTAAAGAGCTGCTGGCAGATGTTCACCTCACATTACTGCATTAGAACACAAAGTCCACATTACGCAGTGCAGGGTGATCTCATTAGTATACAAAAATATTAATATGTAACAATTTCATGTACATTTTTGTAGGTTTGGATAGACACTGAAATGTGCAATACGAATGTACCGTAGTTACAGCATCTAAAACAAATCTAGGTGTTCAACTTCTCATACTTCTCTTACTATTTTTGCCATTAAGGTCTATGGTAAAAATAGAAAGAGTAGTTAAATGGTAAAATCACAGGTGTGTTAAAACAGATGCCTGACACCACACGAGTAGCACAACCTGCTAACAATCTGCTATTGCCACTGCAAAGCTCAATTAATGTTAAATCATTTGCACATGGAGTTTGTGTCAATCCACTGCGTAATGACATTTGATGTTGTGACAGTCTGTGACATGATGTAACTTATATAATTGTGTGTGTGTTTATTGTCTCTGTTCAAAAAGACTCTGATTCGCACTGTGTGAGTGTCCAGCGGGATGAAACAGCAGTCTGTCTTATTGTAAAGCCACAGAAAATTAACTAATTAAAGGAGAGATTTGAGAAAGGGAGCGGGTGGGTGGGGGTGAACAAAGATAACAGAACTATAGGGAGACTAATAGAGGGAACAAATGAATGGGTGAAAACTGAGGACAGCAGAAGAGACAAAAAAGTGCAAAGTGAATAAAATATAAAATGAATAACAATGATTTAATGTGAGCCAGAATGAGGAATCAATCTATGCTTTATGGTCCTTATCACAGAGCATCAAAGTAAAAAATAATTTTGTTTTATACTAAACAAAGCTAAGCACACAAAACCTGTCAACCTGTTTTTGTTGCAAACTTTTAGTCTGATGGTAATGGAAACCAATTCAGCATCTCTCACTGAGTCACCCTACAAATTAGCGATGGGTCATGATGGGCGACTAGCTGTCAACTGACCGGTTGATTAGTGAGGTCGACTAGCTTATCTAGATTTTTTTTGTAATTAGCATGCTGGCAGCATGCTGTGCTTTAGCTGTTAGACACTTTGCACCATACATTCCTTTCATTAAAGTTTCAGTTTTAAATTCATCACCTTCAAATCACGACACTGCAGCATACTGAGCGCACAGTAAATTTGGTGATAGTAGGTCGAAATTTCTGCTGCTGAAATCGGTCTGTGCTTACCAAAATTCAAACCACTGCCCCCAATGGCTGAAACTGGAAGTGTTGTTGAACATATGGGTCATGTGTGAGCTCCAGTTTCTGGGTGAAATGCACCAAAAGCAAGTTATAATTTTAGTCGTGAATGATGTAATACAGTCAGCAGGAATGCATATTTTATTAACTCTGCCTGCTAACCCAAATCCCAACCGTAAACCCAACCCATTTAGATCGAAAATGCAACCTCTGAATCATGCTCGCCATCATGTGAACAGAATTAGTTCCTGGTTTATCCCATGAGACCTAAAAAGTGATCATGTTTGAATAAATGCAAACATTTCTGATGGGAGATGGCAGTAACTCAGCAGAAAAGAGGAGGCAGCATGTCAATTTTCAGTATGATCATGTTGGATGCAGCCATACACATTCAGAAGGATGGCCATTACGTTGCATCTTACACTATTTTTGAGTGCCATAAGCGTTGGATTTTTAAAATGGCCTTCCATTTTTAATTTAATAAATAAAAAAAGGAAAGCTTTTAAAAACACGTCTCAAGACCTCTTCTTTCTGTTACATTCTGTTACACTGTTATGTGAACACTCACTGAAAAGCATATTCAACAGGTGTCAGGTGAACTGAAAACCAGCCTAATTATACTTGCCGAATTATACTTGCTTAATTATACTTACCTAATTAGTCGACTATCAGTTAGCCCAACCACTAGTTAGTTTTGAATAGGTGATAATTTGAACATCCCTACTACAGATTCAAATCGGTGCTACATGATCATCAGTACAGAAACAAAAAACAAAAAAATATTTACAGTTAAATCTAACATCTGACGCCCCTACAGAGGAAATCTAAGAAAATTGTTGGAGTAATTGGAAAGCTACATAATCCTATATCCTTCAGGTGGGCTATCTTTAATTGTTTTTTATTACAAACTGCTGTATTTTTAAGTGTGAATGTGTCATTTTTGTGCCGTGATTAGCTGGCATGTACAGTAGGGTTTGTCTGTGGTTCCCTATCTGTCACTCACTCGACGTTGTGTCGATGTAGTGACACTAGGGGTCACTCTTGGGAGCCCGAGATACCTCTGGTCTTTGATAAAAGGCCAATGAAAATTGGCGAATGGTATTTGCATGCCACTCCCCCGGACATATGGGTATAAAATGAGCTGGTATGCAACCACTCATTCAGATTTTCTCTTCGGAGCCGAACGGTCATGCTCACTGAGCTGAATTCCCACGACTGTTCATTCACCTCTGCTGGATCTGACGTCGCATTTCAGCGGCTTCTCCCCTCTCTGCACTGGTGCAATGCAGAGAATGCCCCTGGGCGCTTCGGCAGAAATAAAAGAGTATATTTCTCTAAAAGAGTATATTTCTCTAAAAGAGCGGCACACACGGAATGTCTTTTTAAAGACGCGTCTTTCTAAAGATGCTTTTCCGATTGTGTGTTATTCCTGGTTGCGCTCATTATCTCTTGCCTTCCGATGGTCACGATCACTGTCTTTCGTGTCTGGGCACTGCTCACGCAGAGACAGCGTTTGTGGATGGTCACGTTCTCATTGCAAGGACATGTCCATAACAACGATGCGGTCGCGTCTCGCCTTCGTAAGAAAGCAAGCCACCCCAGAGGCTCCCTGCCTCGGTCCTTTTACCCACGGGTATGAGGCCAGCGCGGCTAGCGGCGGGGGCGATTTGGGGACCCCAATGGGACCGCCTCCGCCGGGTATCCCCCCGTGGACCTCCCATTCCCCAGCACGCTCGTCTGCCCCGATCGGGCTTCCGGATGAGTCCGCTGGCTGGTCTCACGGCGAGTTCGATCTCTAATTCGGAGCCCGCGAAAGTGATGAGCTCTCGAGTGCAGCATCAGAGAGCGGGCTCATCCAGTCGGAATCCTCAGCTGGGCTCCTCCCTTCAGGGACGACTGCCCAGTTACAGGCTGACATGGAGATGATGACATGCTTTCCCGGGCAGCTGCGAGCGTCGGCTAGAGTGGAACCCTCTGCTCTTCCCTGAACCCTCGCGGCTTGATGATTGGTTCCTGGACTCACGGCGCCGCTCAAAGCCACACCCCGCCCGTGCCATTCTTCCCGGAAGTGCATGAAGAGCTGACAAGGTCGTGGGAGGCACTTTTTACTGCCTGGTCCCGATCTTTTCAGCTTCCCTGCCCTCACTACCCTCGATGGTGGGGCGGCCAAGGACTATTTGGCAATCCCCCGGTGGATAAAGGCGCTCGCGGTGCACCTATGCCCGCAGAGCACCGCCACCTGGTGCGGGTGCCCAAAGCCCCCATCCAAGGCATGTAAGTTTACGTCATCTCCGACGGCCAAGGCCTACAGTGCCGCTGGACAAGCCGCCTCCGCCCTGCACGCCATGGCTCTCCTGCAAGTCCGCCAAGGCACTAAAGGAACTGCACGAGGGTAGTTCCGCCCCGGGATTGATGCAGGAACTGCGCTCGGCGACCGACCTCGCTCTCCGAGAGACGGAGGTCACGGTGCGGTCTCTCGGGCGGACGATGTCCACATTAGTGGTCCAGGAGCGCCACCTTTGGCTCAACCTGGTTGAGATGGGTGAGGCTGACAGGACACGATTCCTTGCTGCCCCCATCTCCCAGGCTGGCCTATTCGGCAACACCGTCAAGGACTTTGCCCAGCAGTTCTCGATGGTGGAGCAGTAGACAGATGCTAGCCGGCATATCCTGCCCCGGCGTGGCTCAAAATCCCACACCCTGTCTACTCATCGCCAAGGGGTCCCCCTGCGATGACTGCACCAGCTCCGCTGCAGCCCGCCCCTTCGGCCCGGCCCCGGCGTGGAGCCCACCGCAGGAAGCAGACCCCACCTGTCTTGCGGCCGCCCAGAACCCGTGAAAGGCTTCAAAGCGCCCTTGAGACGGGCGACCCAGGGACAATGAAACCCGCTGCTCTGGAGCTGGTAAGCAGATCTCTCCATCTTTTGTTACCTTTTGCATTTAATTGCGCTGCATGCCCAAGTGGCTGCAGTACTCAAGAGTTCAAGGTTTCTTTGTTCCCTGGGTCACGTATCCGGTGTGCACAGCTGTCATCATGACCACCGTCCACCACTCTATTTGGCAGGTTTGGCGCTCCAGCGGCGGTCTCCCGCCCCTGAGCGCCCAGCTGTGGCACAAATCCGCCCCCGGTGCGACAGTCTCCATGGGTCACGAGGACAGACCTCTTCCTCCCCCATCCCAGTCTGTTCCGGGGGTGGTAACAAGGAGCCAGGTAAGTGCTTCTATGTCCTTAGACTCAGCACGGCTACGACGGGGTGTGGCACCTCGAGCTCCGCTCCACCGCGAGGCCCCACCTGCCAGTACATCCGATGACGTTGTCCCTTTGGTCCCCCTTGCGCAGAACTTGGACTCGCGATGGCTGGTCCGGACCGTCCGACTCGGCTACGCGATTCACTTCGCCGGGCGTCCACCCAGGTTCAGCGGTGTCCACTTCACCTTGGTGAAGGACGAAAACGCTGCTACCTTGCGCGGAGATCGCTACCCTCCTACGGAAGGGCGCGATAGAACCTGTCCCTCCAGCCGAGATGAAGAAGGGGTTTTACAGCCCCTAATTCATCGTACCGAAAAAAGGTGGTGGGTTGTGGCCAATCTCGGACCTGTGAGTACTGAACTAGGCTTTACACAGACTCCCGTTCAAGATGCTGATGCAAAAACGCATTCTGGCAACGTCCAGCATCAAGATTGGTTCGCGGCGGTAGACCTGAAGGATGCGTACTTCCACGTCTCGATCCTTCCTCGACACAGACCCTTCCTGTGGTTTACATTCGAGGGTCAGGCGTATCAGTACAAAGTCCTCCCTTTCGGCCTGTCCCTGTCTCCTCGCGTCTTCACAAAGGTCGCAGAGGCTGCCCTTGCCCCATTAAGGGAGGTGGGCATTTGCATTCTCAACTATCTCGATGACTGGCTAATCCTAGCTCACTCTCGAGACATGTTGTGCGCACACAGGGACCTGGTGCTCTCACACCTCAGCCGACTAGGGCTTCGGGTCAACTGGGAAAAGAGCAAGCTCCTCCCAGTTCAGAGCATCTCTTTTCTCGGTTTGGAGTTGGACTCAGTCTCCTTGACGGCGCGCCTTACGAATGAGCGCGCCCAGTCGGTTTTGGCCTGTTTGAAGGCATTCAATCAGAAAACAGCGGTTCCACTGAAACTTTTTCAGAGGCTTCTGGGGCATATGGCATCCTCGGCGGTGGCCACCCCGCTCGGGTTGATGCATATGAGGCCGCTTCAACTCCGGCTCCAAACTCGAGTCCCGAGATGGGCATGGCGCCACGGGACACATCGCGTGGTCATCACGCTGGTCTGTCACCGTCTTTTCAGCCCTTGGACCGACCTCTCGTTTCTACAGGCAGGCGTTCCTCTAGAACTGGTCTCCAGGTGCATCGTGGTCATGACAGATGCCTCCAAAACGGGCTGGGGCACTGTTTGCAACGGGCACACAGCTGCCGGTCTCTGG
This sequence comes from Myxocyprinus asiaticus, assembly GCF_019703515.2. Classification (NCBI taxonomy): domain Eukaryota; kingdom Metazoa; phylum Chordata; class Actinopteri; order Cypriniformes; family Catostomidae; genus Myxocyprinus; species Myxocyprinus asiaticus. The sequence goes on along the minus strand of NC_059357.1, from coordinate 27,655,300 downwards.
ACGGGTCCGCAACTGCATTGGCACATCAACTGCCTCGATTGTTGGCAATTCTGCTCTCCCTGCGGGGTTTCGGCCGTTGATCCAGGGCAAGCATGTGTTAGTTCAGACAGACAACACGACAACGGTAGCATATGTCAACCGCCAAGGCAGTCTGCGCTCTCGTTGTATGTCACAACTCGCCCGCCGTCAAATCCTCTGGAGTCAGCAGCACTTCAAGTCGCTGGTCAGACCAGTTGGTGAACCTGCAAGCATTGCCCCAGGAGGAGGCAGACCCAGCTCTGTCGTTGCTGTGTCCGGTGCACGCTTTACGCATCTATTTGTATCGCACGCAGAGCTTTAGAATCTCTGAGCAGCTCTTTGTCTGCTTTGGTGCACAGCGGAAAGGAAGCGCTGTTTCCAAGCAGAGGATCGCCCACAGGCTCATTGATGCCATAACTATGGCATATCTTGCTCAGGACATGCCGCCCCTGGTAGGGCTACGAGCCCATTCTACCAGGGGTGTAGCGGCTTCCTGGGCCCTGGCTAGGGGTGCCTCTCTAACAGACATTTGCAGAGCAGCGGGCTGGGCAACACCCAACACCTTTGCAAGGTTCTTGCAAAACCTTACCTCCGGGTGGAACCGGTTTCATCCCAGGTAGTAGCACGCAACACAAGCGGATAAGCCCGGGATAGCCGGCCGGGTGTATCACTTGCACATAGTGCCTTCCACCTCCTTTTGAGCTGAAGACCTGTTCCATTAATTCCCAGTAGTGTTCACAAGTTTGTTCCCTGGTTGACTTCCTCCGAGCCCTGTGGCAGTCGAGTTTTCGGAGAGCTTCGCTGCTGGCCCAGTACACGCACTAACTAAGAGCCCTGTTCTGGGGTAGGTGCTCCGCATGTGGCGGTTCCCTGTAAGGCTAACCCCATGCGATATATATCTTCCGCTAATTCGTTTCCCTTTTGGCAAACTGTGTCTTCCTTGGGCAGAGCCCCTCTGCCCCAGTCTCCATGTTTGTAGTAACTCCTCCCCCATTGGGCAGGATCTACCTTGAAGACACTCCACATGGTTGGAAAAACCATGTGATGTATTTTTCCACTGACATATCTCCCCTTCTCTTTGGGCGAGGTGTGGTCTCCGCTGTGTCTTCCCCTTGGGAGGGACACCCCCCCGACTAAACCTGGTGGCCCAGTCGGATGATCCCCCTTCTTTTTTAGGGAGCAGGAAAAAAAGAAGGGGAAAAGAGGCCATGACTGGGTTAAGCCTGTCTCTATCTTTTGGGTAGTCGACTTGTCCCCAAAAAGGGCCGTTCGACACTCATAACTATGTTGGGGGAGGTTACGTGTCGACCTGGTGTGCTGGCTATGAGGCACACAGTAATCTGCCCACCACACACCGCCAGTTCACGTAACACAGTTCAGCCAATTGTGGCATTTCGTATAGGGACCCCTAGTGTCACTACATCGACACAACGTTGAGTGAGTGACAGATAGGGAACGTCATGGTTACTTGTGTAACCTCCATTCCCTGATAGAGGGAACGAGACATTGTGTCCCTCCTGCCACAATGCTGAACTACCCGCTGAAATAGCCGGACCTTATATCGGCTCCTCAGCATAAAACCTGAATGTGTGGTTGCATACCAGCTCCTTTTATACCCGTATGTCCGGGGGAGTGGCATGCAAATACCACTCGCCAATTTTCATTGGCCTTTTATCAAAGACCAGAGGTGTCACAGGCTCCCAAGAGTGACACCTAGTGTCACTACATTGACACAACATCTCGTTCCCTCCATCAGGGAACAGAGGTTACACAAGTAACCATGACGGTTTACTGTGCATTGATTGTGCGTTCAATCTTTTAACAGGTTAAATCACTTGAAAATGAGAAAATACTATTTGGCTAACTGCTGCATGACCAGACATTTGTGGAAATTACTGGTGTGATGTAATGCTAGACTGATGCAACAGGCAAGCAATGGGAAAAAAAAAAGTATTTTATCCAAGCATGTATCCACTTTATTTTATTTTACAGTGTGGCTAATGACAACTGAACTTTCTCAAACTTTCTTACACTTGCCAGAAATGCAACCTCTTGGTAACTTCCATGTTGTAAAATGAGGTGGATATGGATCAGCAACAGATAGCATGAACATGTCAAATAAAATGTAATGGCTGCTTTGTGGTCTTGTTGGTGGGTGGGGGCAAGGCAGGAAGCCAACAGATGTATGACTACTTTTCAATCAAGTGCAATCAGAAACCTATCTGGTACCCTGCCAGAGAAAAAAAAAAAAAAGCAAGTGCATGGTCTATGATCAAATCAGTTTTTTATCAAGAGATCGTTGTTTGTAGCATGACTACACCCATCTGAGTTATTTCAGGCATCAGAAAATGCCTTGCCTTTCCTTAAGTTTGTTTTATTAGAATTTCATGCCAGATAGGGTATCCAACACAACACAATATCTTCCTGATGAGCTTGTTAAGCTGATATAATGGATGAGGCTATACACACATCAATTAGGACTAATGAAGAACTGTAACTTGTTTAAAGAAACAACACCTAAAGGGCTACAAAGAACAGATGGGGGTGATGAGGTGTAATGTAGTGATGGGTCGTTCACGAACAACTCGTTCATTTTGAAATAATCTTTTATGTGACTTAGAAGAATGAGTAGTCTCAGAGAGTGATCTGTTCATTGTGTGTTGGACACGCATGCACATTGCGCAACCTCCGTTTATTTGTTATGTGAAAACTGCATAGGAAACAGAAATGATTAGTTCACCTTTCAACTTTTTTGGTCCAAATCGTTCGTTCTTTTGTCACGTAACAGCCGTATACGCTATGCACACACACAGGAAACAGAAATTATTAGTTCACCTCCTGAGTCATCTGTCCAACTCGGACAAGAAGATTCCAGAGGTGAACTAAACTTTCTGATTCTCATTTTTTCCTTTTTGGGACTATAATCAAAGTTTGTGTAAGTAGATGTGTTGGGGGGATTTGGCTATTGCAAATTTAACATTTTAATTTAATTCTGCTCAAATGAAAGAAATTATTGAATGAAGATTTGTTAATTTTGCTGAAGGAGACTCAAAGATCCAAGTCAGTAAAATGATCCGATCTTCCCATCACTAGTGTAATGGTTTAAGCTCAGGGCCAGTATCAGGATCTTTACCAGTTTAATCAATGACTACTTTTATATGGACACCAGAAAGCAGCTTATTGCAAGAAAGCGGCACATTCGCTTTATTTCCAGATATTACAGAGTTGTTTCTATGTTTGTTTTCTTAAAGGAATAGTTCAACCAAAAATGTAAATTCTCTCATGATTGACTCACCTTAAAGCCATCCCAGATGTGTATGACTTCCCTTCTTCAGCAGAACCGAAGTGAAGATTTTCATAAGCACATTTCAGCTCTTTTTGTCCATACAGTGCAAATATATTGGTGCCATTAGACTGCTGGCTATTTGACGGTCCAAAAGGCATATTTAGTCAGCATAAAAGTAATCCACACGACTTCAGCTGATCAATGAATGTCTTCTGAAGCAAATCGATAGGTTGGTGTAAGAAACAAATTGATAATTATTATTTTTTAACTTTAAATAGTTGCTTCCACCCAAGTGCTGTATTGCTGTTTGAAATGACCTAACTCTCGTGTGACGTTCGTTCCTCTGTTGTATACAAAGCGCACGCTTCCAACTTCTCGCGTGAACGCACCATTGCGCTTACGTCACTGATGCGTCAACCGCTGGCAGGAAGTGATTTTTTTAAGTTAATAAAGTTTTAATTATCTATTTATTCTTTACACAAACCTATCAGTTTGCTTCAGAAGACATTATTTTATCGACTGGAGTATTAGGCAGTATTATGCTGCCTAAATTTGCCTTTTGGACCATCAAAAAGCCAGCAGTCTAATGGCACCCATTATCATGCATAGTGTGGACATACAGAGCTGAAATGTGTTTATAAAAATCTTCACTTCAGTTCTGCTGAAGAAGGAAAGTCATACACATCTGGGATGGCTTTAAGGTAAGTAAATCATGAGAGGATTTTCATTTTTGGGTGAACTAACCCTTTAATTTCCTATCGCGACCTGCAGCGGAATTGCATTGCGATAGTGGGGTTTCACTCTTATGTAAAACTCCAGGATTCCCCAGTGTACAAGCACATATACGCGAATGTGAGGGACCATCAATATTTTACATTACTGTGTATAAATGGGTATAATTTATGGTGTATTTGCTTTTACCTCTGTACTTCCAGAAATGTTGAATTCTTTCCACTGTGTTGACTTGCAGTTGGGATCCATCCTACGCACCTGCACACTCCTCAAAAAGCCTGTTAGAACGACGCTTGTGTTTACATGACCACATAAGCCGCATTTACCAGGAGAAATCTGGGTGTGTTAAAGCGCTTTCTCTTAATCCCTTAAATTGTGTAAGGAAATTGATGTTCTTGTTTACATACTGTTTCAGAACACTGCTTACTGCAAATAACCTGAAATAAACAGTTTTCTTAAGTGCATGTAAAGATGGTCAATGCAAGGAGTAAGCCATGGGCAATCACCATTGTGCCCTTGAGCAAGGCACTTAATACCAAATTGCTCCACTGGGATTGTCCCTGTAATAAGTGTACTATCAGATAAAAAGAGTAAAAGGTGTAAAGCCAGGTGCATTTTTACTATGATTTTTACATTCCTTTATGATTGTTGCTTGTCAGACTATTTCAATATGATCCTAGTGAGATCTTGAATAAAAGCTATAGCACACTGTGTGCCATTATGTCATATGGTAAAATACACTTTGTAGCCAATACTTTGGTCCCAATCGTCCCAATTGACAGTTTTGACTGGATGTTATATAACACTGCCAAAACATTGTCAGAGGCTTAGATTAATTGCAAAGGCAATTAATCTGACGTTGGTGGAGATTTCAAGCAATCAAAGACTGCTTTTTCTCAGAATTTTTGCATTAAACAAGAATTTTTATAGGATGCCCAGATTATCTGAAAGACAACTCTCTGAAAGATTTAGCATGTTAATGTGGGTATGACAAATTGATGAGATTTTGGTCTTGGTTTATTAGATCTGCTATGCTGCTGCTGCTGCTGCAGAGCAATTACAAAGACTTGCTACTGCTAGAACATACATAGACATGCTGAGTTAAGCATGCATAACATGCTGCTGCACAATTAGACATAAATACAATCCCCATATACAGATCTAGACATGTTTCAGATAAAAACTCACTACAGTGTAACTGGCTTACTTGAAAACTGAGCAAATTTAAATGTTAGACAAAAAGACGTTAACACATTAACACGTCAAAGGACCTATCAGCTTACATGGTGTGAGCCAACTGGCTTGACATATCACATGTGAGTGAGCTGATTAGCTAACAGATTCAAAGAACCTATCAGCTTGTGCCATGTAGTTTAATTTCTGAACTTAGTCATGTTGACTTTTCTTGATATGAACTCGGTCTGTGCTTACCGAAATTCGAAGCACTACACCCAGTGGCCAAACAGAATGTGTTTTTGAACGTAAGGGCACATGCAATCTCCTGTTTCAAGATGAAATGTCCACAGAGGGGCACCAAAAGCGAGCTGCAAAGTGAGTTGTTTTAAGCTGTAAAGGATAAAATACACTAAAGGGGGATGCATATTTTATATACACACTACCCCAAAACCCAACTATAAACCAAACGTCACTGGATTAAAAATGTATTCTTAGAGGAAAAATGGAACCTCAGAATCACACTCCTCACTGATTACTCAAACATGATTACTTTCTGGTTTCAACACAGATTGAGAACCCGGGTATCCCTCGTGGCTGACACAACAAGCTTCCAGTCATGCCACAAGAGATGGCACTTGTCAGTATCTCGGCATAAAGGTGTTGATGCCAGAGTACATAAACATTTTGACGCAACATTCTGACTTCTCGTGTGATCAAGTTGGAGGTACAGTCTGTACAATGGGTTGTAATGTTGTTTAAATTGGTGTTGATCATTCAGCTGATTAAAAATGCAACATGCATCTTTAAAAAAATTTAAGCAAAAAAAAAGAAGAAAACCCCATAAAACAGTTGTAAAAATGAGATGTGATCTAGGACCTAAACTACAGTGAATGCCACTGTTCAGACTATCTGAACAATCTATCCCTTAGAGACTCGTTTTCATTCGCGTAAAATTCCATATGGTGTCTACCCTGACTTAAGTTTGTTGATTAAATTGTATTGTCTGAACCCCAAAGGAATTGAAAACATTTGTATAGCTCTAAAGTAGTTCCAACACATAGTAAAATGTTTTATGTTTAAGGTGCTGGTAATATGTTTATATCTTATATTATTGTATATTGATATTGTAATACCAAAAATCTCATTTTTTAAATGTAATTTTTTTTTACAAATACTATTTAAGAATACTGATGATTAAAAGATTGCATTGCATAGTTAGATGGTAGAATCACAGGTGTGTTTTAAAACAGATCCCTGACAAAACACTGTCGCTGTCCTTTTCACCCTGATGCGGTCCATTCGGCATTACGCGACGGCCTGTTTGAATTTATCACGGCCTGTTCGGCCCCGTTTCATGGCCGGCCCACTGGGAAAAGTCCCGGTTCTCCCTAAGGCCAGTCCGCCCCTGCCCACACCTATCATATCGCTTAAGACATACATTAAACCATTGGATTGGTATGGATTACTTTTATGTTGCATTTATGTCCTTTTTGGAGCTTCAAATTCTGTTCACCATTCACTTGCATTGAATGGACCAAAAGAGCTGAGATATTCTTCTACAAATCTTGGTTTGTGTTCAGCAGAAGAAAGAAAGTCATGCACATCTGGGATGGCATGAGGGTGAGTAAATAATGACAGAATTTTCATTCATTCATTTTTGGGGTGAACTATCTCTTTAAAGTCTCAGACATGAATAACTATCTCTGACTGTACCACTACATTTTTATAAATGTTTTAAAAAATTGTTCAACAAGTCTACGAGCCTAAAATCATTGCTGAACATTCGATGTAACCTCTTTTATGTTGTATATGTTCATGTTATATTTTTTACTAATATAAATACTGCAACTGTTATACTTATCCATTTATAAGGTCAGATTTTTCAAGGCATGAGTAAGAAGACATCACAGACATATCATCTTACCCAAAGAAAGCAATGAAAAAAAAAAAAAAAACTAATCAGGATAAATAAAGGAAGGGGAGGATGTGTTACATTGCCACTGGCATTTCCAGGTCTCTGACTCATCTGCAGGCAAGTAATCTCAGTCCCTCCCAGGGCTCTTTAGAGCACTGTCTGCTTGTGTACTCCCAGACCAGCTCAACCAGGAAGGCCCAGCACGAATTAATAGCAATGATTTACTGGAGCCTCTCTGCCTCTCTTATCGGGTCTCTGAGACACAAAGGGAGAATAGCACTTATAAAACTGACTATAAATTAATGCAATTTTCAGAATAGCTCTCTAGCTAAGAGAGACCCTGATAAAACTTTTGTTTCTTGGCATCTTAGTGTTTAACTGCCAGTCAGTTCATCTATCCATTATACATACATTTATTAATTTACAGGCTCTGTCTTACCAAAGAGATATATAATATTGGATAGTGCAAGTAAAATATGCATCTGTCAGTATTTCAGATAGACAGGCAAAGGCCTCAAGCAGCACAGTATCTAATATATGTAGAACTTATAATTGTATTTTAAAACAATTCACATGTTAGCATTTAAGGAAAATTTATTGTTTTGTTTTTTTCACTGAGGCCCATATGATCCCAGTTATGCCACTGATCTGAGGTGAGTTTTCATACAGTTGTTGCATGTTGCTGGAGCTGAGCAGCTCTTGTTGTGATTTGGAGGTTTTTCCACTCCACCATTGGAAGGTCAGGAGTGAAAAGTTCCAGAATCTATCACACAAGAGCGCGTACACACGCACACCCCCGCACACATTTTAGATAGTCTGCTCAACATACAGCCGTCCAGCATCTCTGACCTTTTCAAATCACCAAGCAAGTGGCACATTTCACATTCAGCTGCTCCCTGTTTTCAGAAGAGCAATAAAAATCATTACAGAATTTAGGCACAGTATGATATTTTCCCTTCCTGTCTCTCTCTCTTTCACTTTCCTTGCTCTCTCTTTCCCTCTGAATAGATTTTAACAGTAATAATTCACGCCAGCATTCTCATTACAGCATTACAAAAACTTCTATGTCCAGTGACATAATACATAACCCATATGAAGAAACTCTGGCAGCCCTTGAGACAGCTCTATGGTATTTCATATAATATGCAATTACTGTATATAAAATGTGTGGGAGAATGTCTGTGAAGATGTGTTTAAATTAAGTCTTTGTGCTCAACCTGGTATTGTTCCTTTATAAACTAGTACAATTGCACAGAAGTTTCCTTTGGTCAGTTGTTGTGGTGACCAAGGCTGCCTAGCAAGCGCTGATGCTGCTTAGAATGTGTGTGTACTCTATGTTTGCAAAGAGTGATTCTGACGTGACCTGAATCACCAACTGGGCTATTCATTCCCCTTCAATCACATACACTCAGCTGTAACTAATCACTGCAGAGAATGCCACAGCAAGCGCCAACACAAAACTACATCCCCCTTAAGGCCAAGATGTGTTAAAAGGCTAGATGTTTAGATGGCAAATACACTACATGGTCAAAAGTATGGGGACACCTGAACACCACAGCATACATATTTGTACATTTTTTTCAAATTTTAGATGCTAAACCCTCCCCTTGCTTCCACTCTTTAGGGACAACATGATCACATGGGAAGTCGGAATGTTGCTTCCAAATGTTCCAGTACTCTGACATTGGCTTCATTATGCTGAGTTACTGACAAGTGCCTTCGCTTCAAGCATGTTTACCTTCTCCTGTAGTGACCACAAGAGCATTGTGTCAGCCACATGGGAGACCCGGGTTCTTGCTCCATTTGAAGCCAGAATGTAATCACGTTTGCATAAACACTGACAATTTGATGGTACCATTTTCCCTATAGGAATATGTTTTTACTCTACTGACGGTTAGGTTTAGAGTTGGGATTTGGGGTTAGAGTAAGAGTTATTAAAATATGCATTCCTCTTCTCTGTATTACATCCTTTACAGCTAAAAACAACTTGCTTTTGGTGCCCCTCTGCGGGCATTTCACCTTGAAACTGAAGCTCACACGTGCCCTTATGTTCAAAAAAATGTCTTGGTTCGACCAATGGGTGCATCGCTTTGAATTTTGGTCTCATTTTTTTGAGAACGAGTACGAGTACTGATACTTCCTTTTTGGTACTCGCCAATACCGAGTCCGATTTTTGTTTCATTTTTGTTTTATTCAGAATCAGAATGAGCTTTATTGCCAAGTATGCTTACACATGCAAGGAATTTAAATTGAGCTTTTATTTATTTATATTTAAGTTTTTGTGTCGCTATGACGGTAGCTTCTCAATCTGGAAAAGCCAGTCGCCATGTGATTCAAAGTGATTAATAAACCGCAAAAGGCTGCTATTTAATAAAATAAATATGTAGTCTGTATGTAACTCGTGATAAAAAGTGAATTAGCGCTCTGCTTGCTGTCATTTGCTACAAACAGAGCGTGTGATGCTCATAATGGTCTGTTCTGTGTTTGAGTCAAGGAGCTCTAAAAGGTATGGGCACTTTGTGTCTTTATGTCAGTATAACACCAGCTCCACACATTCACAAGCACTCACATTTGAAGCATGCAACACATGCAAACTATATCTTTATCTCATTAAATCGTGGCATAATGTGATTTAAATTAGTGCAATGAATGTGTACGTAATGACATTCATACGTCAAGTACAACATCCCTAAATTACGGTAAGCGCATACTGAATTCAACGCAAGAAAATTCTACCTACAGTACTGTTTCCAAAATCTCTGTGAGATCAGTATGTTAGGGAAGGCTTTCCACAAGATTTTGGAACATGGCTGCAGGGATCTGGTCCCTTTCAGACACAAGAGCATCAGTGTGCCTAGACACTGGAGTTGGGTGACAGGACCTGGTCTGCATTCCGATTCATCACGAAGGTATTTAGTGGGGTTCAGGTCTGGGCTTTGTTCAGGCCAGTCAAGTAAGTTCACACCAGACTCAGTAAACCATTTCTTAAAGAACCTTGCTTTTTCTACAGGGGCATTGTCGTGCTGGAACAGAAAGGGCCCTTCCTAAACTGCTGACACAATGTTGGAACCACACAATTCTCTACAATGACATTTTATGCTGTGGAATAAAGATCTGTCTTCACTACAATTACTGCAATTGCCCATTAATTAGAAGGGGGTGTCGACACACTTTTGGCCATGCAGTGTATATTCTAAATAAAATGCTGTATCTGAGCCATAGCCACAAACACACACTTTCAACAAAATTAACATTTACAAAATGAACACAGAAGAAGCAACACTTAGAATAACTTAACGTTCCCCTAAGTTATAAATTGACCTAAAACCAGACATTTTTTGTTTGTTTTGTTTTTTGCTGTAAACTAGTGCAACATTACACTTTCTTAAATCAACATCCCTAATTCAGATGAAATCTATGATCCATAAATATGTGATCTGATTTAAACACCCATACCCTCATTTGAGCCCAAGGCAAACCCAAGAACAAGCAGCACATAAAGGGTGAGTTAAATTACATCAGAGGTTGGTATTGGATAAGAATAAACATTTGGCCACCAGCCAAACCCTTATATAAGAACAGAATGTTTCTTAATTCCCACCAGCACAACTGCAGAAGTACAGCTAAGAAACTTGGAGCTCCCAAGAACACTGTATAGACAGTAATAACTGTAATGTACAAGCAGCTAAACAGTACTGCTTATCTTTATTCTACATATCTGCACATTTGAAACAATATGAAAGTGAAGAAATGCATCATTATCCAAATGGCCTATGGCAAATAAATCTTTGGTAATTTGTCAGGTTTATAAAGGCTTGTTTTTTATTCCTTACCTAACACCAGTGTTTTTGACTTTAGTCAACTGCATGCTCACAGGTCTGCCATTATTTGAATCTTTGGCTATTGGATTGATAATTAAGATTCTAGTTGCACAGCTTTTTAAGAAATAATTTTTTTTTTTTTTTTTTGGTTTTTATGCTTAACCACATTCACATTATTCTGGGTAGCAACTGATTTTTACAGTTTACTTTGCACCTGTTTGTCAAGAATGTGTGCAGTGGGCATGTACAGTAAAAATGGCAAATATTTAATTGTGTGTGATGCCTGCAGGAAACAGGAAATATAATGAATTAGATAACATGGTGGTATCAAGGCAAACTCTCTTCAGCCTCATTGCTTGTTGCCTCATTTAATGCATATCTGACTATTGCTCCAAGGTATTACTGTTGTGTTGCACAGCAGATGGCAAAATGTTATAAGTGAATAAAATGTGCTTGGACCAAGCTAGTAAATGAACCAACTTTGCAAAGGTGAACTTTCCAAAAAACACTTGAAAAATGAGGGGAAATATTAGATAGAAGCCTAACAATGGTTATTTGTGAATGGTAATAATGGTGCACTTAATAACATGTGATTGTGACACCATAGTGGCGTAGATGCAGCATCACTCAAACCGATGTCATTTTAAAAATGCAGTATTCGCAGTCAGCTATGATTTCTCTGATATGATGATTACTCTGCGAGTGAAAGCGTTCAAATACAGGGTATTATTAAGATAAAGCGAGCAATATTCGGCTGGTTATATGATCTCAACATGGCGGTGCTCATGAATTTGTGCCCAGCACTTTATGCACAATAAAACTGCTTTTTCTCTAAAAATGAGTCTTCATCTCATAGGAATGTTTATTCATTATTTTAAGCATATTTTAAAAAAATACTATTCTACTATTATTTTATTTAAACGTTAATTAATTAGAAAAATAAATCACTAAGTTCACCGTTGAAGGATTAGTTCACCAAAATATGAAAATTCAGTCATTGTTTACTCACCCCTGCATTGTTATAACCCTATATGACTTTCTTTTCTTAACACAAAGGGAGAAACTGTGAAAAAATGTTTCCAGTGCCCAGTGATGTCATAGAATGGCAGTTTATGGTGACCACCTCTTCAAGCTTCAAAAGGACACAAAAGCACAATTCAGAAGTATAATAAATTATTCCATGAGTCTCATGATTGTTATGAAAGCATACGATAAGGTTTAGTGAGAAACAAACTGAAATTGAATGTATTATTTAGTGAAAATGTTCTCTGACCATTGATCTCCTGTGCGCATTCATCATAGGGCACATGTAATGGAAACCCAGACTCGAAGATGGTGTTTGAACCTGAAGGCAGGTATTTATTAAAAACACAGTTTATGGAATCAGGTGAGTATCAATCAGAAGATGCTGAGCAGTAATGATGAGCAGTAACCTGATAACAGTTTGTATTGATGTAGGGAGTGAGAGTCCATGAACATCCACACACACAGTGGCATCAGACAGAGACACGAGGAGAGGAGGAACCGGGGAAACAGATAGTAGGAGAAGTTGGAGAGGAACTTTGGAGAAATCGCTGAATATCACTGGAGTGGAACTTTGGAGGCTAGCTGGAGAACAGGTAAGTAGCAGGTAAGTGAGTCTGTATTCCATGGGAGACCAGACATCAATTGAGGGATGAGCGAGGCTTATATTAGGGAGCCGATTAGCATGGTGATGGGAGACAGGTGCAGGTGATTAGTATTTGGGAGAGAGGGAAGGTTGTGTGTGTGTGGCGAGAGAGCCTGGTGAATACATGACATTACCCCCCCCTCCATGGACCACTCCAGAGGGCCATACCTCCTGACGCCGTGACCAACCCCGTCCACGAAGAGCTGGAAGATTCGGATGAGTGTCGTGGATGTTTGTGAATAGGGTCAGATCCAGGATGTCATCCCGAGGTATTCATGACCTTTCTTCAGGACCGTAGCCTTCCCAATCCATGAGGTGCTCGAGACGACCCCTGTGGCACCAGGAGTCCAAGATGTCTCTGACCACGTAGACAGGTCCGTCTTCCAGGATTAGTAGCAGGAGAGGTTCGACAACCAGACCAGGTTCTGAGGATTGAAGAGAGAGAGACGGGTGGTGAGGTTTCAAAAGGGATATGTGGAATGTAGAGTGAATATGATATTGAGGTGGGAGTTGGAGTTGGTATGTGACTGGATTTATTTGTTTTGTGATGGTGATGGGACCAATGTAATGGGGACTTAGCTTTCTGCATAGGAGGTGCAGCCTGATGTCTCTTGTGGAGAGCCACACCTTCTGCCCAGGCTGGTAAACAGGAGTTGAAGATCTCCAGGCATCAACGTGGCCCTTCTGACGGCACACAGCCCATTGCAGGTGGTGGTGAACTAAGTCCCAGACCCTCCCGCTCTCTCTAAACCAATAGTTGACTGATGGAATGTCGGACGGCTCTCCGGACCATAGAAAGAGAGGGGGTTGGCAGCTGAGTATGCACTGGAATGGAGTGAGATTGGTGGAAGGCTGACGCAGGGAGTTCTGTGCGTACTCGGCCCAGGACAGGAAGCCACTCCAATGGTTCTGGCAGTGATGACAGAAGGTTCTGAGGAATCGGCCAATCTCCTGGATCTTTCTTTCCATCTGTCCATTACACTGCAGATGGTATCCAGAAGAGAGGCTGATGGTCACACCCATGATGGAGAAGAATGCCTTCCAGACTCTAAAAATGAACTGGGGATCTCTGTCGGAGACGATGTCTTTGGGGATTCCATAATTATGGAATACATGGTTAAATAGCATCTCAGCCGTTTCCAAGGCGGTGGGAATTCCCTTGAGGTGAACCAGCTTGCAGGCCTTGGAGAATCGTCCACTGTTACTAGTACGCAGGTGAATCCTTCAGAGGGCGGTAAGTCCGCTATGAAGTCCACTCCCAGGTGTGACCAAGGGTGACACCGAACGGGCAGCGAAAGGAGTTTGCCAGCTGGTAGTTGTCGCGGGGTCCTTGACATGGTGCAATTCGGACATCCCTGGATGAACTTTCTGACATCTCTGTCCATATGTGGCCACCAGAACCGGTCCTGGATGAGCGAGAGAGTCCTATTGGTCCCAGGGTGGCCAGTGCCCAAAGAGGACTGTACAGATTCAATGAGTGTCAGACGTTGGGAAGTGGGTACATAGGTCCTGTTGGCAGGGCAGCCAGGCAGAGCAGGTTCAGTGGTGACGGCTTCCGAAATGCTATCGTACAGGGAACCCAGAAACCCAGACTCAAAGATGGTGTTTGAACCCAAAGGGAGGTATTTATTTAAAACACAGTTTAAGGAGACAGGTGAGTATAAATAAGATGATGTTGAGCAGTAATGATGAGCAGTAACCTGATAACAGTTTGTATTGATGTAGGGAGTGAGAGTCCTTGAAGAGCAACACACACAGTGGCATCAGACGGAGACACGAGGAGAGGAGGAACCGGGGAAACAGATAATAGGAGACATTGGAGTGGAACCTTGGAGAAATCGCTGAATATCACTGGAGTGGAACTTTGGAGGCTAGCTGGAGAACAGGTAAGTATCAGGTAAGTGAGTCTGTATTCCATGGGAGACCAGACATCGATTGAGGGGTGTGTGAGGCTTATATTAGGAGCTGATTAGTGTGGTGATGGGAGACAGGTTCAGGTGATTAGTATTCGGGAGAGAGGGAAGGTTGTGTGTGTGTGTGTGTGTGTGGCGAGAAAGCCTGGTGAATCTGTGACAGCACGACAGCAACAGTTCACACAGCCCCCTCGCGACATTGGGGCATTCAAGCGAAAACATTTTGTTTATATAAAAACAGGTCTTCCACACAACACAACACAGCTGCACACAAAACAAAGAACAGAACTTACTAAACATATCTGAAGAGTTTGTTATTGAATTTATGCATTTCTATTAGGGATGTTCCAATACCATTTTTTTTGAGAACAAGTGCAAGTACCGGTACTTTTTATTTTTTTTTAGTACTCGCCGATACCTCTTTTTTTTTTTTTTTTTTTTTTACTCAATAGCAGCAGTTTATTTCAATTTTATCATCAAATTTGTGTGTAAATAAATAAATTACAACTTTAATCAAATGAAAGTATAACAATTAATTTTCAACATAATATTGTATCATTTTTTTTTTAATCAAATTAAGTGCTTATATACAGAACCTCACAGCACAATCCTAAATACAATATTGGAGTTATTTTTGTCAAATAATGTGCTGCATAATAGAGCATCACAGATTAAATATAATACAGTTACTATTGATTTACTATTATTATTAGTAGTCATCGTAGTATAACAGTGAATATTACATAATTATATAGTAGTGATCTATTTGTCATACTTTTTCATTTAAATTGAACTTTTATTTTGGCAGAGCTTTTATTTTGAAGCATTTCTGTCTTGTTAGACCAAGGAGCTCTGACTATATATGACTCGTGCTAAAAAGTAAATTAGCATTCTGCCTGCTGTCATCTGCTACAAACAGAGCATGTGATGCTCATAATAATGTTTTCCGTGTATGAGCCAAGGATCTCTAATGGTATGAGCAGTTTGTGTCTCTATGCCTGCACAACACCGGCTCCACACATTCACAAACACTCACATTTAAAACGCTGCACGTGCAAACTATCTATTTATTAGTGTTGGGTTCGAGTCCACCTTAGTCGAGTCTGAGTCAAGTCCGAGTCTTTAAGCTATCGAGTCCGAGTTGAGTCTGGATCCTTCAACACAATTCTTATTGCGTTCTGACATTTCAATTATTTGTTGCTTTTTCCCCTCCACTCAAACATAGACTAAAGAAAGTGAAAGCTGTGTTAGTCATTAAAACCAAGGTTATTATGTTTAAAAAAAAAAAAAAAAACTACTTTATTGTGCATGGTTGAATGTTGTGAATGGTGGACAAATGCTGTAAAAGAATGTATTTTAAGCAGCTCGTAAATGCTTTGAAAATAGTCAATCAATAATAAATAGGTGCTGTATATCTATTTAGAGTTGCTGTCTTCTTTAGCAATAATGCTTTTTTCTCCCAGACTATTGAAAAAGTTGCACAGTTAATTTATCAAGCTATTATGGACCAGTTCAAGCTGACAACACTGCGTTGACCACAAGAGATTACAGAAGCCTACATGTGTAGATACATTACACCTAAAAAGACTTAATATTCAATATTAATACTATTTTATTTATTTTTATTTCGATATACTGTTTTTAGTCAACTGTGAGAGACATGATGTGGGTGACTTGACTCAGTGAAGTTCTTTAAAGTTTTGAACCATGATGAAACCGCAATGTGTGCACCGTCTTGGCTGCACAAACGGCACATGCAATTTTACCAGCTGTCAGGTCCCATGTCATGTGAAACTGCCTTGTTTAGTTTCTATTACATTGGATACATACCCGTCTTTGTTTTCATCATGCCAGCCACCTCGGTAGTTGATGTTATACAGTAGTATCATTCAAGCGTATTGGATGACTGATGAGTGTGCCTGTGCAGGTGTGTATGTGTGTGTGCATGTGTTTTCTTAAACACAGTGAAACAACTCTGGCTACGTCTACGACTTCAGGAGCTAATACAACTGAATGCAGACAGAGATGTGTTCATTAATTTCTGTTTTATTATTTATTTATTTTCATTGCATTACAAATGTCATGGACTCGGCTGGACTTGGAAGTCCTAAAGGCTCTAGTCCGAGTCAAGTCCGAGTAAAAATGCATCCGAGTGACAAGTCCAGGTCCATTGAAATTGGACACGTGACTCGGACTCGGACTAGAGTCCGAGTCCAAACTCAAGTACCCCAACTCTACTATTTATCTCATTAAATTGCAGCTTTTGCTGTTAAATAATCTCACTAGGACATGATGTGATTTTAATCAGTGCGCTAAATGTTTACGTAATGACATTCATACATTAGATGCATCGGTTTTTCGTATCGGAGCATTTTTACAAGTACAAGTACACTACCGGTCAAAAGTTTTGAAACACTTATTCTTTATTATAATTCTTTTTCACATTTTAGAATAATAGTAAAGTCATCAAAACTATGGAATAACATAAATGGAACTATGGGAATTATGTTGTGACTAAACAAAATCCAAAATAAATCAAAACTGTGTTATATTTTTGCATCTTCAAAGTAGTCACCCTTTGCCTAGAATTTGCAGACATGTACTCTTGACATTTTCTCAACCAGCTTCTTGAGGTATCACCCTGGGATGATTTTTAAACAGTATTGAAGGAGTTCCCATCTATATGCTGGGCACTTATTGGCTGCTTTTCTTTATTATTTGGTCCAAGTCATACATTTTTTTTTTTTTTTATAAATTTTTTGTTTTATAATGAAATAAATTAATATGGTGGCACAATTATATTTTTGTCTACAAAACTAATTTCAAACACTTAAGCATACACCTTCAGATCAAAAGATTTTTAAGATCATGAGAAACATTTCAGTCAAGTGTTTCCAAATTTTTACCAGTAGTGTACATGAGCACGGTATCGGACCCAATTCCGATACCAGTACCAGAGCATAATTTTTCTTCACAATTTCTCCCTTTGTGTTAAGATCAAGAAAGTAATATAGGGTTATAACAGCACAGGGGTGAGTAAACAATGACTGCATTTTCATTTTTGCGTGAACTATCCCTACACAACAATACACACATACACACACACACACACACACACACAAATGTTACAGCTTATACTTGAACTAAATGTACAATTAAATGAACCATAGGCCTGTATATTAACATAGCCTACTATAAAACTATTGCAAATTCTGTTCTCATTAGCAGCTCTCACTCACTATAAGACCTATGACAACTCTGATTCAATAATATCTGCTCTATGAAATTAACATTAATGCAATAATTTGAAAGTTCCAGAAATAAATTCAAGTTATGAATCAAAGTGGTGTTTAGCAGCATGAGACTGTACATCAGGGCCAACAAAAGGGCATCTAGAGCTGCAAATCAGCACCGAGTCAGATGGTGGTAATAGCTAGGAATGATTGATAGACATTCTTGTAAAACACTCATGTGCAATTTCCTTGCTTTTATCCCATACCTTCCCTGTAATGAAAAGAATGACAGTGAACTTGATTTAACTTGAGTTATAAATGGCTTGGCTTCTCCCTGAAAAACTTGTTTCATACCACTGAAGCACACAGAATTCAGACAGGTTTAAATTATTAGCTAGCTAGCTAGCTAGCTTTCTTCCTTCCTTCCTCTTTGCCATTGGTCCTGTGGCCTTTATTGTATGTTGCCATGGTAATTTCTCACTGGTTATTATATACTCTCTGCTCTTTACCGCTGGTGGTCAGGGTTCGTTGAGTGTGGGCAAAGTCTTTCTAGATTTTGTAAGTCCACTGTTGGCCATCTTTGGAATGCTCTCGGAGGCTATTTCCAGTCATGCCAGTGCAGCTCCTATCTACTTGAATAGAGAAAGACCATAATCTCAAAAATGGTTGTTCAAGATTATGATTAAAGAACAGATTTCAAATCAGTAATAAAATCTGACAATACTGGTATCATAAATAGTGATTCTTTACCTCATATTACGCTAAATAATGCAATTTAACCGACTTGTATAGCTAATGCGCATGCAAGTTCTAGAGTTCATTGACAGGTGATGTCTGTATCTAAAAGGTGATAGGCTCTTTTAACTGTAAGGCAGGACTTCCTTTCTACATCCGTTCACCGTTGGGTGCTCAGAGCTCCTTGGCTGAGTGTTCCAATTTTTCCCATTCATTTTAATAGAAGTGGCCCATCTCTGCTAAATAATCTCTGGTGTGGGATTCATTGTTCTAATTGCTTGTTTGCAATATTACAATTAAAGAAACATACAGAACTAACCTTTATTAACTTTTTCCTTTCTTTTGTATCAAAATAAAACAATAAGTCTGTACATGCAGTCAACATTACAGTATATTCTGACCAGTACTTGTCAACAATGAAAGCACTTAATATCATGTGAGTGCCTTACACCGTGTGCCATGCATACCAACACTGACAGTACGCATGAGAGAACCGACAAAACTAAGGCTATAAGCACCGTTCTTGCTTGTGATCGAATGACCGAATCCACAACACCCCCTGTGAAGAGGTACAAGCAACATAACAGTGAAAAGTTGGAATATTTCTAATGATGGCATTAGACCTTCAGCGGGGTATCTGATCAATCAGGGGGTTATTTGTGCTTACTAAAGTACAGCACGCACACCATTAGTACACAGAAATCATTTTCTACTGTTAAATAAATGGACACAGGGGGCTATGGATTGCTGTAGGTTTGGTACCAGCAGAGTGCAAGTGTGTGTGTGTGTGTGTGGTAGGAGGGCATGCCAGATGGCTAATATGCCAAATCAGCAGGAATGTCACAATGTAATCTTCTCTAACAAAAACTGAAAACAAGTCAGGGAACTCTTAATGGTCAACAATAATGTTAATCTAAGTTACTTCAAATCCCACTTTTTCAGCAAATCAGGCTTTACATATCTTCCCCTTGAATTACATTTTTAAGAAATATCTTAAACTATGTACATTGTTACAAACTGATACAACATCTAAAAATTATAATAATGCGGCAACATACTGTACTCTGCTTGTCCTGTTAAAAAAAAAAAAAGAAAAAAAGAAAGTTTTTAAAATTGTAAACCACCCTGTGCTGTTTCTTAGCTGGTTCACCCTGGTCCTTCAGACAGGCCAGCTAAAAGGTGCCAAAAAACCTAATACCAGCCAACTGCCCAGTCGCATATTTTTACATACAGTATGTGTTCTTGGGATTGGATCAACAATTGGGTTTTTATTTCATTTTGAGTCAAATATGAATGTGATTATGTCTGATTCAGTAAGTTATTAGTCTGTTAACTTAGAGTTTAATAGAACACAATGGGCTCTATTTTCGTGAGTGTCTTACGTCTCATCCAATTTTCGTGAGAGCGCTAATTCTAAGTGCAAATTATTGTGCCAGTGCAAAGCACAAGTGGGAGTGTTTGCACTACTGTGGGTGTAGGTGCGCAAAGCGCAGTTTGCTATTTTCCAGAGAAATAGGTCACCACGCTTTACCTCAGTGCAAAGTCCAAATTTAGTTCCTGCATTTGCAGTTTGGAGATTCCACCCGCAGGTGGTAATAAAGTTCATGTCCAAACTATGAAAATATAGTAGAACATTCAAGTAATACCCTGACAATCACTGTATAACCGTTTTAAGAAAAAAAATTATAATATGAGATTGTATTAAACTAAATGTCATGGCTTATTCAGTTATTATCACTATTTTTATATTTACAATTGTATTTATGATCTAATTTATATTGGTATTTTTCCACCTGTTGTCATAGAGTAATAAGTCACTGCAAAAGTGGAAGAAGTGTGAGAGAGTAAAATGTTTGGATTTGTTATGATTTTTTGACCATTTTATTTATTTATTTATTTATTTATTTATATTTTTCATTTAGTTTTGAATTAAGAAATATTTTTGGTTTAATTTTTTCGTGTTTCAATAAATGAATAAAAATTTTAAAAATCAAAATCAACCAATTAAAATAAAGTGTGTTCCTGTACAATCACTGTTAATACTAGCCATGATTTGTGTTTCAGTAGATGAAAATTATTAATAATACTTACATTCTCTATAATTTAACAGAGCATACATCCTAATTCTGACCAGAATCACATTTTCTATACATATAAAAGGAGCATGTCACTGTCATAGAAATATGATCATTAATCAAGGACGCAATTAATGCACAAAAGAATGTAAGTGCATATTTCAATTCTTCGAATTAATTACATACAGTCCATTTACACTAACATCTTCTTATGAATGTGCTGTCTTTGTTATCATTGCTGATGCTTGACAGAGAATGGACTATATAATAGTACGCAGATGGTGCCGGAGAAGAACCTTAGAATTAAATTGCACTTGATCCAGCCCATCTGCGCATTGAACAAGTGATTTCGCCAAACCCATTTGCGCCTTGACTTAGCGCATGCATGCATGCACAAAAAATACCAAAAGCATTGCACTCTTAAAATAGGGCCCAATATGTAAATAGACCATTTCATTGCAAAGAATTAAAAAAAAAAAAAAAATGCTTCCATCCTCTCAGAGCAGTTTGAGTTTGGAATTGTGAAAAAAAAAAGAAAGAAAGAAAATGAAGATAGATCCGAAACGAAGAACAACATCAGAGAAACATGTAGTTTAATATTAAAATCAAGACAAATGCAAGCTTGTCAGGTGAGGTGTGTTCCTGGTATTTCATTTCATTTCCTGCAGATTGTCCTGGTATGCCTGACATCTTGTTGAGGAATAGCACAACTGCCTTCTCCAAATAAAATATTTATACCAATCAATTTGTGAACCCCTTCTGACTCAGCAAACATTGGCAGCTGAAACAATACTGCAGGATTTTAATCCCCAGGGTGAACATCCATGACAGCGCCCATTTTTTTTATCATGGGGAGATGTGTAAAGATTGAATCAGGGTTGATGGACAGAAAAGAGTGATGACATGGAAGGTTCAAAAGGAAAGTGCTGGACAAAAAGATCAGAGGAAGGGAGGAGACAGCAGGCAAAATGTTTTCCAGCTGTTTCCCAAGGGGACCCATGTGCCCTCCCAACTGATGGGATTAAATGGCTTCTGCATTAAAAAATGTTAAGACACACACCCTCATTCAGCTGCCCAAGAAAAAAAAAAACATGTCCATGAATTAAAGATGAGCTCATATTATTCCTGCAGTACTTGAATTGACTGGAACAGATTTTCAATTTGCATTTTACTAAGAAGCCTGTGAATGCCAGGCCCTCATTTGGCAGGAACATACATTTTTGACAAATTTTTACTAAATATCTTATAGCCTATAAAAAAATAACCTACTCACTTTCGGAAATCTGAAAAACAATTTCCATTGCCACTCATCTTTTCCACTCATCTTAACATTAGAAGGCTTAAACAAGAGTTTAAACTTTGCCGGTTACGAGCAGCTTTAAAAGGAAATAACCATTTGATTGGAAAATAAAGCGGAGAAACAGTGCAACATTTTTTGCGCTTTCTTTGTCTTTTCTGAGTTTGTTGCACTTTAAAGAGCACCTATTATGGTTTTTCAAATATTACCTTTCATGTAGTGTGTTATAAAGCTGTTTGTGAATGTAAAAAAAGTCTGCAAAGTTTCAAAAATCAAAGTGCATGACAAATGGAGTTATTGACTCCCAAAAGAAAGAACCAATTCTGAACACCTGAAACGAGTCGTTAGTAATTCCAGACTTACTTCCTGTACTAACCTACGTAATTTTGTAACAAAAAACCCGACTCTGGTCTTCATTGGCTACTCGCAAACAGCTTTGCCCCACCCTCAAACACTACACTAAGCGGTAGACCAATCACAACAGACTGGGTCATCTGACCAATCAGAGCATAGTAGGCTCTCTGAAAGAAGGAGTTAAGAATGAATGTTACTTAATGTGTAATTTATTGAGAGATTATTGAAGGGGACATTTACGACAGCAGAAGTACACATACACAGCTGCACCAGCTGTCACAGACTGTCACTCAAGCAGAGTCCATCACAACAGCATCATGCTCTTCTAACTAAGTGAAACACTTTCTTCGCTCAGCACAATGAAAAAATAATAGATTCGTCATGCAACACCATTTTACACCAAGACAAGCAGATATTTCAAGATTAAGGTGCCGTTTACACGACAACGCTTTCAACTAAAAACGGAAAACTTTTTATGCGTTTTGGCTGTTCATTTACACGACAACGCAAACTTTTGAAAATGGGTTTCAAAGTGCAAGTTTTTGAAAACGATGCCATTACAGTCTCTGTGTAAACATACAAAAACGCAAATTTGTGAAAACGATGTCGTCATGCGCATGCTTATTACGTGTTCAGTCTATAGGCATGTGCGTAAGTACTTCAAAACAACGCGCAAGACATTCAAAACTACAATGGCGGACTACAGGACTGTATTTGTGCTGCTCAAGATTTCGTCCAGACAAAATTGCTCGATGTGCGGGTGCGAGGCGATTGTATGGTGAAGAGAGTGTTCAGTGACCAGGATTGGTGCCCTACGCAGGCTGCGTACACTGCGTTTAGGGAGCGGCGGTACTGTGTACAGAACTAATTATCTAAATTCTTTGACACTGAAAACTGTAACTACACTTAACTAAGAACTAAAAGCTATGAAATAGTGAAAGTATGCATTAATAAAACATGATCTTGCTTTGGTTTATATTTCAGCATTATATGGGACATTATATATCACGTTTTCACCGTAATAATTACTAAAACCTCTCTTCTTAATGACAAATTCATCCAGAACTGACAAGAGCCCTTAAAGGGATAGTTCACCCAAAAATGTTAATTCTCTCATCATTTACTCACCCTCATGCCAGATGTGTATGACTTTTTTTCATCTGATGAACTCAAATGATCTTTAGAAGAATTTCTCAGCTCCTTTGGTCCATGTAAGTGAACGTGTGCCAACATTTTAAAGCTCAAAAAGTAATACATTAAACTCCAGTGGTTGATCGGTGTGAATGAGAAACATATCACTTTCACATTCTTCTTCTTGTGTTTTTGGAGATTCTCCTCTGCATATCTCCCCCTGCTGGGCTGGGAGAAGAATGTCTAGCAAAAAATGACAAATATTAATCTGTTTCTCACCCACACTTATCATATCACTTATGAAGATATGGATTTAACTACTGGAGTCATACGGATTACTTTTATGGTGCCTGCATTTGCTGTTTGGAGCATCAAAATTTGGCACTTGTATTTTACTGATCTACAGAGCTGAAATATTCTTCTAAAAATCGTAATTTGTGTTCTACAGAAGAAAGGAAGTCATACACATGTGGGATGGCATGAGGGTGAGTAAATTATGAGAGAATTTTCATTTGTGGGTGAACTATCCCTTTAAAGTGATAGCTCAGCCATAATTTAATATTCCATCATAATTTCCCTAACCTCATGTTGTTCCAAACCTGTGTGACCCTTTGTGATCTGTGGAACACAAAATATGTTGACAGTTTATTATTATTCTATAATACATGTTATATGTGTATTATGTAATGGAATACGGGAGTTAACGTCCATTATGTCACTACTTGAGTACTCTTTTAATTGTATACTTTCTTACTCTTACTCAGTTAATTATTTATGTTAGCACTTTTACTTCTACTTGTGTATTTATTTATTTATTTATTTATTTATTTTTAAGTAATTGTACTTTTACTTCTGAACAGTATTTGGCTACTCTACCAACCTCTGTCAATAAGGCATTCAGCAGATGTCTTTGAGATGTTTATTATTTAAAATGTTTGTAAATCTGTTCTTTTTAAGATGTTTAGCAGATGTTAATTAGATTTTGGTGCTTTCCAGATGCAAATATATATAAAACAGATATAAAAAAAACAGATAATAAAACAGAGATATACGTGTGCTGTCTGGTTTAACTTATATTACACTGGGCAAGATTCTAACTTGGGTTGCCGCAGTTAAGAACCACAGCGAATCACGTCAGAGCATATGCATTTCCCACCAGACTGTGGTCATGGCCATCTGTTCATCCTATAAGCATGATCACCCTGAGAAGACTTAGATTCAGCATCAATCTGCTTTGTAGAGTTCAACTGAAGAAAATAAAAACTTTGGGCGAAATAAAGACACATACTTGACACAGATAGTTTACGAGATCAAATAAGGCATAAAGGCTGGGTCCTGAACAACACACTCTCAAAGTAAAATCATCAGGATTCGTCTGACTTTTCTAAATTTGGCTAATTCGTATGATATCATGCAACTGCACTCGTTTGAATGCCTATGACTTTCACTAAAGCAAATCTACAGGACATCGTTTCCATCTAATATGCGACAATTACTTGCTTCTGTCACACTCAACAGCTTCCTATCATGTTTACACACTCTACTGACTGGTTAAGTTTAGATAAGGGGTTTGGGTAAGGGCATAATATAAAAAGTTTGTCCTTAAAGCCTTGTGTGTGGAACTCGCACTTCCGCATTAGACATCCGGAAATTTGCACATGATGAAGTTGAACGAGTTTATGCGGACAACATCATGTGAGACCATACGAAATAGCCAACTGGTAAAGTATGAATTTTAAATGTGTGCTCTCCATCAGATTCTTCCCATGTAGACACTCAAAAGGGAGAGGTCATCATGTTGATGTCAAAGCCAAGTATCAGATCCTACACTGATTAAATCTGGCCACCAGAAGCTTCATCTGTTCATTGTAACAACTGTTACAAATCACAGCATGTTTCTGGCATTTTCTGCAATCAGTCCGATATGAAGTACTTAAAAGGCATCAAACAATGTATTTTGTTTGTCATGCAGGCAAAGTCTAAAATGGCCATAAACTGTGATGAAAGAAAGTGTTTTGGTCATAAAATGGCTCCCTAACAACATTCCACAAAGCAAAATATTTCAGTCTTAACAGATTTCCATCACACTAAATTGAGTAATCTTTATCTAAATGTACAGTATATTTTATGAATTAAGTATAATATGAAGTTTTTCACATTTTACACACTTATTTCAGTTATTTAAAAGAGCAAAACAGCCTGCCATAGCAAAAAAAGAAAAAAAAAAAAAACATTTGGCTGACATATTTTTTTGAGTAAAGCAAGAAAATTAGCAAGCTTTTTCCCAACCAGCAAGATATTTCTGGATGTTCTTTTAAACAGTTTTACGGTTAAATTGATAATTTGATTACAGGAAATGCTGTATGTAGCAGTAGCTTGAGAATAACTTTAATATTTGTGTTCTAAATGAGTTCCTATAAATGCTGACCATTATCTAAGGCAAAGTCAGGCTTAGTTGAAAACACCATTAGATTCTCTGATAACCACTTTGCTGCTGTATCTCATCCTGCAATATTCTCTTAGATGGATGTAAGAGGCATGTCAGGAATATTCATGGACCATTTGGGGTGTTTTTTTTTATTTATTTTTTTTTAAGCTGTCTCCAGTCATTCTAGGCTTCTCGTTGCTTTCATCAGATGGTCCATTGGACCTCCAGGGAGAAAAAAAGGTCAGTGACCCTGGTGAGGGATTATCCATAATGAGGGTTTTTAAAGGTTACCTGCATTAGATCAACAGCGTTCCACTTCTGTCTCACACATTTTAAAGAAGACATGCACACATGAATTGAGTTTGACTCAGCTTAGGACATTTTCAGGCTTTTCATTATGCTTTTCTTGTGTTTTATGTTTGTAAAGTAAAAAACGATTAATTGACAAAGAATTGAGCTCATATTAAAATGTCAAACATTTTTTGATTTTTACACAATGAATATTACATTTCTTTGAGTTTGATTGAAACAGTAAACAAAAAAACATTCACACAGAGAAAAATATGCTATATTTGATTAGTAAGTTAAGAGAAAAAGGGGACAACAAATGTTATGTTCACAGATGTATACTGAGTGTTTGAGCTGTTTGTTTATTGTTGTGGTTGCTGCATCAAGCGGCTTGTTTACTGTGTTTTGTCAGGTAACCTAAAAACTGTTCTTTATGTGGTAACAGCTAAATTAGTATTTTTTAAAAAATTATTTTTACAGTCAGTGCTTAAAGTGGGGTGGTACGCAGCGGTACGCAGTCCCTGCACTTCTATAATTTACTCTACAGAGTACCGGCAGTTTTTCTTGCGTACCACCACTTCTTAGAGTCTCCTGGTACGATGTAATGTCTTTATTTAATGTAAGTCAGTGATTTGATGTGGCCCGCCAATCACTTTTATCTGACCTTCCAAATGATTTCGATAAAATCACGGTAAACATACGAACGCCCTCTGAGCAAAACTCAGCTGTGAGTTTAACAACACTCAACATGTGCAAAAGCATCGGTGCTCGTCAAGCTATCCGTGGTCCAGTTCCGGAGAAGCGTGCGTTTAAACTTGTCTGGACATAGTTCATTTTCACTCTTCTCCAAAACATGAACCGGCAACTTTTGGGTGAGCACATCTGATCGTGTCTTATTCACTCAAATGTATTTATTCAAATTTCTTAGCTGCTGGGTGCAGTCAAAACTACAGACTTAAAATAAAAGCTGTTACAGAAGTGATGTCAGCTCATGTGCACAAAATGTTTTCACAAGAAGCAAAACGATGATGAAAACCGAAACTTCAAAGAAAATACATAGGAAAATTTGCCTTTATTCTCCAATCTTTTCTGTAGTGCTCGTAAAAAAGATTATGTCAGTTGTCATTGAACTTGCCTATGCATATATCCTGACAGTGTTTGGTTCTACATCATTGTCAATCCTGAACATCATCAAATCAGTTTATTCACCGTGTCTAATGATTATTATCTGCACAAGTATCTGGCTCCTGTGTGCAAATTCATGTGTACAGGATAAGGAAGGCATTTTGCCCTCATTGAATGGGAGGATAATAAAAATGGTAAAAAGGAAAAACAGACATAATGCTCTTTTTCAGTTTTAGGCTGCATTTAGTTTATGTAAAAAGATGGTTCTACATTAAATTACCATTGTTCTCTTATGTGGGTTGATACTGACAAAGATACAGACTTTAGCAGATTTAAATATTCTTTCTCAGTTTTCATAAACAATAATCCTATTTTGTACGTTAATCAAAATAAAGTTAATCAAAACCTATTTGTTAGTTGAGGATGTAAGGTCATATTTGTTCTTCAGCCAGATCTTAAGAAGGAATTTACAGCCAGACCTTGAAAATCTTATTTAAATACCTCTTTTAACATAATTAAATATTATTTTAATGTAAATAAACACATTATTAACCATTTTGATTGGTATATGTTAAAATGTTAGTTACAATACAAGTGTTAGGTAAGATAAATATGGATTAAAAAGTTTGGCTTAAATCTGACCAAAGTCATTATTATTTTTTTTGTATTATTTTTTTTTTTTTATCACTTTTCTCCCCAATTTTTGGAATGCCCAATTCCTACTACTTATTAGGTCCTCGTGGTGGCACAGTTACCTCAATCCAGGTGGCGGAGGACAAGTCTCTGTTGCCTCCGTTTCTGAGACAGTCAATCTGCGCATCTTATCACGTGGCTCGTTGTGCATGACACCGCGGAGAGGCTCATGCTACTCTCCGCGAACTACGCACAACTTACCACGCGCCCCATTGAGAGCGAGAACCACTAATCGCGACCACGAGGAGGTTACCCCATGTGGCTCTACCCTCCCTAGCAACCGGGCCAATTTGGTTGCTTAGGAGACCTGGCTGGTGTCACTCAGCACACCCTGGATTCTAACTCATGACTCCAGGGTTGGTAGTCAGCGTCAATAATTGCTGAGCTACCCAGGCACTGACCCAAATCATTATTAAAAGACAAAGATTATTTACTGTAGCCATCAATGGATAATATATTTTGCATATGCATCTTTCATATAGCCTACAGTATGTTTTTTTTTTTGTTTTTTTTTTTTTTGTGGTTTGACAGCTCGAATGAAACCTCTTCAAGGCTACACACAGAGAAATCGCATAATAATTTCTAATGGTTAAGTTTGCACAGATAAACCAGTTTCATACACCAGTGCTTCTCCTAGGATTTGTTTCAGCAGCGGTGCTGCTGTGCGCGTGTCCACCAGCCTGCAAGGCCAGATCCGTATTTATGCACATTAGAATTATTATAGATGGGTTATTTTTGTTTTCATGTGTGTGTTTATTATTTACTGGGAGCTTTTGACACTTGAAGCACTCAGAAAATCACTTTCACTATTTTTATTAAACATAAACACCAATAGAAATTGTAAACCTATCTAACAGAACATACATGGCACAACAGGGCTCCAGACTAACATATGAGAGTGGTGACACCAGTTGTACAGATGGGGACACCAGCACCTGATTTGGTAGCAATAGTGGAAAAAGAAATATTTTTTGTTCTTAATTTAAAAAAAAAAATTAAATAATAATTAAGGATAGAAACTAATAAAAATATTATTATATATTTGATATTATTTAGTCGCCGAATGACATTAGACAGTATAGCATTGATTTGACTTGATGCAACAGTAAAATCTGTAAAAAAAAAAAAAAAGTTTACTTATAAATATGCCTACCTAATTGATATAGGGCTAAATTGAAATATTCTGCATGTGATCCTGCTGATTAAGTACAGTCATCTCTTTGAATTTCTGAAAGCAAACAAAGCCAGTTACTTTTTTCTACAATCAAAAAGCTTTTACAGATTTTACACTGAAGAAAAACTGATTGCATGGTCCATAATAATTATGAAAATTTGCCATAGTTCCTCCATTAGTGTCCATAGTTTTAAGTGATATTTGTAAATAGATCACAGGTAGTCAATGGTAAAACCAAGCATGGCTCCTCACTATGACAGTAACTTCAACAAAACAAACAAATGGCATTTTTGTTATAAAATGACAGAAACTATACATTTTGAAACTATAAAAACAAAATAGAAACTTTTTGAAACTGACATAATTGTAACAGAAATTATTTAATAGGACTATACTCACATTGCATATCTGCCAAAATACCATTGTTAACACTGTAAGTGTTACTATAGTAAATCCAAGGTACAATTTTGTTAGGGTGGTAATGTGTGGTTTGTAGCCTACAGCCTTATAATTTATGTTCTGGTCAGTGTTGTTTATAGTGGTGTGCCATTAAACATGGTTTAAACTCGTTAAATCACCAAGGCAAGAGACACTAAGGGTTTTCATAGGGTTTTTCCAAAGCCAAATTCGAATGAGTTTTGCGTCTCGCATCTCGTTTCTCACAGGGCTGTTTATAATTATTTGCGCTGCATGGGTGAGATTGATCTACGCTGGTGCTGTTCATTAGGCCGGCTGATAATTGATCCGCGTAGTGGCTAGTGCTGTTACATTCCATTTTTCTCATACGAAACAGAAACAGACGCGTCGTGCATAATCATCGAGAGTTGGCAAACTCTATAGTCGCACCGGTGTGACATCTAAAACTCATGGTTACTTGTGTAACCTCCGTTCCCTGATGGAGGGAACGAGACGTTGTGTCGATGTAGTGACACTTGGGGCCAATGAAAATTGGCAAGTGGTAAGGAGCTGGTATGCAACCACTCATTCAGGTTTTATGCTGAGGAGCTGATATAAGGTCCGGCCATTTCAGCGGTTAGTTCAACGTTGTGGCAGGAGGGATACAACGTCTTGTTCCCTCCATCAGGGAATGGAGGTTACACAAGTAACCATGACGTTCCCTATCTGTCACTCACTCGATGTTGTGTCGATGTAGCGACACTAGGGGTCCCTATACGAAACGCCACAAAACGCGTCCAAGTTCTGTGCAAGGGGGAACAAGGGGACAACATCGTCGGACATACCGGCAGGTGGGGCCTCGTGGCAGGACGGAGCTCGAGGTGCCACACCACGTCATGGCCATGCTGAGTCTAGGGACATCGAAGCACTTACCTGGCTCCTTGTGACCACCCCCGGAACAGCCTGGGATGGGAGAGGAAGAGGCCTGTCCTCGTAACCTGTGGAGACTGCCACATCGGGGGTGCGGCTGTGTGCCACAGCTGGGTGCTCAGGGGTGGAAAGGCCACCGCTGGAGCGCCAATCCTGCAAGAAAAAAACCCGTGGACGGTAGTCGTGGTGATGACCGTGCACACCGGGTATGTGACCCAGGGAAGAAGGAAGCCGCTCTTTTGCTGAACTTTTGGGTACCGCAGCCACTTGGGCATGCGGCGAAATCAAACAAAAAGGCAACAAAAGATTTTCCACCCGGCCCTCCACCGGGGGATGGAGTGGTCTTTTTACCAGCTCCAGGTGAGTGGGTTCCCTCGTCTCTGGGTCGCCCGTCTCAGGGGCGCTTTGATGACCTCCGTGGGTTCTTAGGCACCGGCTGTGAGACGGGTGGCATCTGCTTCCTGAGGTGGGCTCCACGCCAGGCCAAATGGGCGGGCTGCGGCGGAGCCGGTGCAGTCACCGCAGGGGGATGCCCTTGGCGATGAGTAGATGGGGTGCGGGATCTTGAGCCGCGTCAGGGCAGGATATTCCAGATTGCCTCCGTCTGCTGCTTCACCACCGAGAACTGCTGGGCAAAGTCCTCGACGATGTCGCAGAATAGGCCAGCCTGGGAATGGGGGCAGAAAGGAACCGTGTCTTGTCAGCCTCACCCATCTCGACCAGGTTGAGCCAAAGGTGGTGCTCCTGGACCACTAGTGTGGCCATCGTCCACCCGAGAGACCGCGCCGTGACCTTCGTCACTTGGAGAGCGAGATCGGTCGCCGAGCGCAGTTCCCGCATCAAATCTTGGGCAGAACTACCCCCGTGCAGTTCTTTCAACGCCTTGGCTTGGTGGACCTGCAGGAGAGCCATGGCGTGCAGGGCAGAGGTGGCTTGTCCAGCAGCGCTGTAGGCTTTAGCCATCAGGGACGACGTGAGCCTACAGGGCTTGGACGGGAGCTTAGGGTGTCCGCACCAGTTGGCGGCACTCTGCGGGCATAGGTGCACCACGAGCGCCTTATACACCGGGGGAATCGCCGTATAGCCCCTGGCTGCCCTACCATCGTGGGTAGTGAGAGCAGGGGAACTGCGGAATCAGGCCGGGCAGTAAAAGGTGCCTCCCACGATTTCGTCAGCTCCTCGCGCACTTCCGGGAGAATGGCACTGGAGCGGGGCGTGGCTGCTTTGAGCGGCGCCGCGAGCCCAGGAACCAATCATCAAGCCGCGACAGTTCAGGGGAGAGCGGAGGATTCCACTCTAACCCGACACTCACGGCTGCCCGGGAAAGCATGTCCATCATTTCAGCATCAGCCTGTGACTTGGCAATCGTCCCCAAAGGGGGAAGCCCAGCTGAGGCTTCTGCATCCGACTGGACAAGCCCACTCTCTGATGCTGCGCTCGAGAGCTCATCATCTTCGCGGGCTCCGAACAAGAAACCAGACTCACCGTGAGATGAGCCGGCGAACTCATCCGGAAGCCCGAATGGGGCAGATGAGCGTGCTGGGGAATGGAAGGTCTGCGGGGGGAGACGATCCCATTGGGGTCCCCAAATCGCCCACAGTGCTAGCTGCGCTGGCCTCATTCCCGTAGGTAGAAGGACGTTGCCGCAACGTTGCCATGGTCATGTTCTCGCAATGAGAACACAAACCATCCACAAACGCTACCTCTGTATGGGTCGCGCTGAGACACGAAAGACAGCGATCATGACCATCCGAAGTTAAGATATAACGACCTCAACCAGGAATAACACACAATCGGAAAGGCATCTTTAAAAAGACGTGCCTTTAAAAAGATGTTCCACGTGTGCCGCTCTTTTAGAGAAATATATACTCTTATAGAAAATATACTCTCTTGTTTTCTGCCGAAGCACCCAGGGGCGTTCTCTGCAGTGCACCAGTGCAGAGGAGGGAGAAGCCGCTGAAATGCGCCGTCAGATCCAGCAGAGGTGAATGAACATTAGAATTCAGCTCAATGAGCATGATCGTTCGGCTCTGAAGAGAAAATCTGAATGAGTGGTTGCATACCAGCTCCTTTTATACCCATATGTCCGGGGGAATGGCATGCAAATACCACTCGCCAATTTTCATTGGCCTTTTGTCAAAGACCAGAGGTGTCTCGGGCTCCCAAGAGTGACCCCTAGTGTCACTGCATCGACACAACGTCGAGTGAGTGACAGATAGGGAACAACTTAAGTCTCACCAGCGGGAAAAATGACTGAAAGATGCGACCATTTAGTCGTAGTCTGGAGCCCTATATTTCAACTACCTTTGCCAAAGAAGTTATCAGACTAAAAGACTTTCCGCTAGAAGAGGTATCATGTCGGGTCTCCTACTTCTCTGTTGTGTATGTGTATGCACTCGCGAATTAAGTGTTATGTTGCGTCATGGCTATTAATGAACCATGTGAAATGTCAATAGATAACAGCAGTGCTCATAGTGCATAGTGCATAGTGGGGCAGTGGCTCAGCGGTTAAGGCTTTGGGTTACTGATCAGAAGGTCAGGGGTTCAAGCCCCAGCACTGCCAAGATGCCACTGTTGGGCCCTTGAGCAAGGCCCTTAAACCTATCTGCTCCAGGGGCGCCATATCATGGCTGACCCTGCACTCTGACCCCAGCCTAGCTGGGATATGTGAAAAAGAAGAATTTCACTGTATATGTGCAAAATGTATAATGTGTGATAAAGAAAATTATTATAATTAATTAAAGGAGAAATACTGTACAATAACCTGCAAACTCACCATCATCACTTTGTTCATTCTTGAAGAAATACAAAAACCTTGGTAACTAGCGTGTATGCATCCTGTGCAAGGAGCTCTAAAATACCAGTCCTGTGTTGTGATACCTATGATTTACGACCAGCTTCCATAAATTTTATATAACCCCTTGTGGTCTTTCAACGTTATTACGCCAGACATTAAACTGAAGCCCAACTGAGTGAACAGAAAATCAGGCAAATTAGGCTTCTAAGATAAATGTCGACTAATGTTCATATATTGATGCCCCAAAAATATATTGATAATATAATGTGCCGATCAATAATCGACATATCAATATTTTATGACATGCCTATGTTTTATTTATTATTATGGATACTGCATTGATGTTGTTCTATAAATAGAAGCCAACAGGTTTGTGCACTCTCGGTACTAAAAAATAAAAGTTATTCTTGTTTCAAAGAATTTGCAAAAGAGTATAAAAACATTTATTTGTAATTTCACTTGTAATCATGAACAGGAGAAAAATAAAATAAAAAAGGAAGGTGGGCAGCTTGTGAATTTTGTTTTTTTTTTTTTTTTTTTGCTCCCACTTCTTTACCCAAGGCATTTCAATTTCAAGGCAAAGCAACTGTAAAGCAATCATCAATTTCTATGTAAGATCATATCCACAGTAATTATTTTCATTATCATCGGTGGATTAGGCCTTAAAATGGATTTCATATCCTTCAAAACCAGAAAAGGCAACACTCACATACACACACTCTCTCTCAGATGACATAAGAGGCACTCAGGACAGGGTCTGAGCAGTGCTATTAGGACTCTACATTGCTCTAGATCAGTCAACCTCAGCATAGCAGAGTTAATGGTTCATAAAGCAAATTTCAGAACAAAGCATCTACAGACTCCATCTGCTAAGTGCATACACAAAATCACTCTCACAGAGACAATCTCCCACTGCTCTTACAGGATCCACTTCAATAACCTAAGGGTCAAATGATGTGCCACTTGGAACATCAGTTAGAATTTTGGCAAAAGAAAGAGTACCTGTTGTGACAATGTTCTACAAACTGTTGTATGCATGAATGAGTATCAGTTTCTGCACATATATACAGTACTGTGCAAAAGTTTTAGGCACTTGTGAAAAATGTTGCTTAGTGAGGATGTTTTCAAAAATAATGCCATAAATAGTTTTCATTTATCAATTAATATCATTCAAAGTCCAGTAAACATAAAAAAAGCTAAATCAATATTTGGTGTGGCCACCTTTGCCTTTAAAACAGCCCCAATTCTCCTAGGTACACCTGGACACAGTTTTTCTTGGTTGTTGGCAGGTATGATGTACCAAGCTTCTTGGAGAATTCACCACAGTTCTTCTATCTGCACTGTACATAACAGATAACAGATTTGTATTAGATTTGCACTACGTATGTGTATGTGTGTATGTATGTATGTATGTGTGTGTCTTTGTATGTACATATGTGTATATTTTTTTTTTATTATTATTATTATTATCTATGTCTTGCTGCTGTTTTTGTATTGATTTGTATTGTTGTGCACTGGAAGCTCCTGTCACAAAGACAAATTCCTTGTATGTGTAAGCATACTTGGCAATGAAGCTGATTCTGATTCTGCAATAAAGCTGATTCTGATAAAGCTCTGATTCTGATAAAGCTTTGATACCTGACAAATGACAATGGCAAACATGAGGGCTTAAATACAAGGACATGGTTAACAGGTAAACCAGACAACCAATCACAAGACTAAACTATAAACAAGATAACAAGACTAAATAAATTTTAACCAATGAAAAGACAAGACTAATAACGAAGTAATCAAACAATGAACCAATGTAAACAAGGCACATGAACAGGGGAAACACATGACTAGATCACATGAGGGAACAGGAATTCACATGACATGACATGACATCACATGACCTGAACAGGAACTAAACTTTAAAATAAGACATGAAAACAAGGACAAAACACATAAACGTGACATATCCCCCCACTAGGGGCGGCTCTTGATGCCCTAAAACATAAACACAAAGTTATGTGAGGGACCTGGGGGGGTGTGTGTGGGGGGGGGGGGGGGGCATGGCGACTTGACTTGTGTGTGTGGTGGGGGTGGGGGGGGGGGTGGCTACATGGCATGACCTGGACCGTGGAGCAGAGGTGTGCCTGGACCTTGGAACAGAGATGGGCCTGGACCATGGAACAAAGGCTTGCTTGTGACATGGCATGGAGCAGACTGAGGTTCGGCTGTGACATGGCATGAAGCAGACTGAGGCGTTATTGTGACAGACTCAGGTGTTGCTGTGACATGGCATGGAGCTGACTCTGGTGTGGCCATGACGTGGCATGGAGCTGACTCTGGCGTGGCCATGACGTGGCATAGAGCTGACTCTGGCGTGGCCATGACATGGCATGGAGCTGACTCTGGCGTGGCCATGACATGGCATGGAGCTGACTCTGGCGTGGCCATGACATGGCATGGAGCTGACTCTGGCATGGCCATGACATGGCATGGAGCTGACTCTGGCGTGGCCATGACATGGCATGGAGCTGACTCTGGCGTGGCCATGACATGGCATGGAGCTGACTCTGGCGTGGCCATGACATGGCATGGAGCTGACTCTGGCGTGGCCATGACATGGCATGGAGCTGACTCTGGTGTGGCCGTGACATGGCCTGGAGCACACTGAGGATCCGGGGCAGAAGATGGCACAAGCTCAATGACCGTGACGTGGAACTCTGGCTTGGCGGCCATGACATGGGGCAAAGTCGTGTAAGGCGGAGGCGTGAGAGGCTCGAGGGGCGAAGCCGTGGAAGGCGGAGCCGTGAGAGGCTTGAGGGGCGAAGCCGTGGAAGGCGGAGCCGTGGGAGGCTCGAGGGGCAAAGCCATGGAAGGCA
This sequence comes from Myxocyprinus asiaticus, assembly GCF_019703515.2. Classification (NCBI taxonomy): domain Eukaryota; kingdom Metazoa; phylum Chordata; class Actinopteri; order Cypriniformes; family Catostomidae; genus Myxocyprinus; species Myxocyprinus asiaticus. Next base: position 27,619,244 of record NC_059357.1, on the reverse strand, counting down.
GAGCGATGGGAAGCTGGGGAAAAGATGTCCTTTTCATTCTTTTCCGGACAGCTGGGATTGTGGTTACGGGGACGGTCGAGGCTACAGGCATGGGCGCTGGCTTGTTAACCGTGGCAGGCATGGGCGCTGGATCGTTAACTGTCTCCCCTACAGTGAACAGTGAACCACTTATCAGTAGGGCAAGGTCGATATACTGAGTAACGCTGTCGGTACACCGACCGTTAGGCATCAGGGAGGAAACCATCTCATTTAACCCAGAACGGAAACAGTCCTTGAGGGCCACCTCATTAAAATCCACCCTGCAGGCCAGAGCGCAAAATTCCTCTACACAATCCTCCAGGGGACGATTCCCCTGGCGAAGACGAAGAAGCTGAACTGCTGGGTTCGTTTTGTGTCGGTCAGACGAAGATGATGATGAAGTGAGAAACCCAGTTTATTTCCAATCGTGATAACCAGAAACCCTAACTATAAACGTGAACAAAACAAAACATAAACATTAATGAATTGACTTGACTTGAATTGACTTGACATAGAAACAACATTACATTAACAATACCTGACAAACAACAATGGCAAACATGAGGGCTTAAATAAAAGTACATGGGTAACAGGTAAACAAGACAACCAATCACAAGACTAAACTATAAACAAGATAACAAGACTAAATGAACTTTAATCAATGAAAAGACAAGACTAATAACAAAGTAATCAAACAATGAACCAATGAAAACAAGGCACATGAACAGGGGAAACACATGACATGATCACATGAGGGAACAGGAATTCACATGACATGACACCACATGACCTGAACAGGAACTAAACTTTAAAATAAAAGACATGAAAACAAGAACAAAACACATAAACATGACACTGACCTTGAGTAATCTAACGGAATATGTTACAAATGACATTTTACAGCATGTATTCTATAATCTGAAGTGGAATACATTTCAAAAGTAACCCTCCCAACCCTGTATATATATATATATATATATATATATATATATATATATATATATACTGCTCTGGAAAAAAATATTGACTTGAATGATGAAAGACCGAAATCTCCAAAATTGTCTGACAATCTGTCTGACAATCAAATAACATAATTAAAATCAGCAATAAAATCTGTCAAAATTGGTATCATTAATTGATGTTTCTATCAAAAAGGTTATTAGCTCTTTTAACTGTTAGGCAGGATTTCCATTCCACTTTTTATTTTTATTTTATTTTCCATACCATAGTAAATTCTTAATGACACTGAGAACATACTGGTTTCAGGGTCCATTGTCTGTTTAGAAGAGTGTAGAATTATATGCTAACCTATTTCAATAAGTAATGGTCTGGAAGTTTGAATCGATAGGCAGGTTTTGTTTTTTTGGGGGTTTTTTTCACAAAAAAAGTGATAATTTGACAACAGCACAAAGTGTATTTGCCTGCCCTACACACTGCTGTAATTTTCTTCATATACTGACAATACTTATCATCTTTGTTTAAGAGTCTAGTCTCATGAAGGAAAGATGATGGAAGGTTTTCCCTCTGACAGATCCATTAAGTATATCCATGTATCCATCACAGAGGCTTAATCTTATGTTCAGCTTCAAAGCTGCTTCCTTATTAAAGAACGATAACAATGTAGGTAGATTAGATTGTTATTAGGAGGTTATTAAGATCAAGACTCTGTCCACTTTCTCTGTCTTATCTAGTCATCACACTTGGAGAGAGTACTTGAAGTCCTTGAAGTATCAAGTTGAATAATGAAATTTGATTTCAAAATTTCAACTTGATGATACGCATCAAACACCCTCAATGAAAAATGTTACATTACATATGTTTGGGGTCTGGGAGACACCAGGTATGAATAAAGGTTTTCATTCTCTAATTGGTTTTCATAGTAAAGCAGTGCATTCTTGCAAGTTGTTTTTTAGGGGCCTAGGCACAAAGGGGCACAGGTCCCTATTGCTTTTGTAGCTTTTTAGGGGACTGTGACAATGTTAAGTTCGTGGGAAATGGAGGAGTCAGGTGATAATGAAACAGGTTCAAGGTCAGTTTTTTAATCAAAGCCGCACACACAGTTGACAGTAACCGTCAACTAACATAAACACTCGTTGCAACACAGCACAGTCTCTCAGATCTGCCTTCTGGTAACTCTCTCTCTCTTGTTCTGACGCTCTGGTGTGCCTTATCAGGTCTCCCTATGCCATCACTATAATAAGAGACACGTGTTAGAGAAATTACAGCCTAAACCGCTTTCCCTCTCCCACACACAGACACATGACCAAGCCCCCCATGCCAAATACCCTCAGGCTGGGTCAACATCCCCATTTCTGGAGAGAAAGTCAGCCACAACCATCTGCGCCGCCGGTCTGTGGACCACCTCGTATTTAAAGGGCTGAAGAGCCAGATACCAACAGGTGATCCACGCGTTAGTATCCTGTTATGCCGTAACAGCGGCCCCCCCACAAAGTGTGGTGTTTACCTTAAGGAAAGCCTGTCGGCACGACTCTGTCCACTGGACCGGATCGGAAGCCCCCTTTTTAGTAAGGTCAGTCAGCGGGCTGGTGACATCAGAGTAACTAGGCACAAACCTCCGGTAGTAGCCAGCCAGCCCCAAAAACTGCCTTACCTCCTTTTTGGTCTTGGGTGTCAGGCAAGCTGCGATCGCTGCAGTTTTATTAACCTGTGGACGCACCTGCTTGTGACCCAAGTGGAACCCCAGATACCTAACTTACACCAGTCCAATTGCACACTTCTTCGGGTTGGCTGTGAGTCCCGCCTGCCGCAGCGCTCTCAGGACAGCGCTCAGATGTTGCATATGCCACCGCCAGTCATTACTATAAATGATGATATCAAAGACAAAGACCCCTCCCCTGAGAGAGAATGAATGTGAGGAGACTTAATGATTGAATGTATTATCTGACTGTACATTTTCTTTACATAAAGACTTTACTTAAAAACTTTAGACCTACACTACCGTTTAAAAGTTTATAGATCTGCAATTTTTTTTTAATGTTTTTAAAAGAATTCTCTGCATTTATTTGATCCAAAATACAGCAAAAACAGTGATATTGTGAAATATTTTTACAATTTAAAATAACTGTTTTCTATTTGAATATATTGTCAAATGCAATTTATTCCTGTGATCAAAGCTGAATTTTCAGCATCATTACTGCAGTCTTCAGTGTCACATGATCCATCAGAAATCATTCTAATATGCTAATTTTCTAATATGGGCATAATTACAGCACATTTTACACATTTACACCCGAACAGATATTTGCAAGCACAAGCTTCGTTGATGATAATGAGGCAGCATAAACACTAGTTAAAATATAATCTAAACATTCATATTATTTTTATATCATATTTATATCATACAGCATACAATTTAAATACCTGCTTTAGCCGAAACAACATTTAAATGTAACTAAAACTTGCCTATTAGTACATATTTCAAATGTCAATTCTCTGAATCCTGGCTGGCAAGTCTGGAAATAGTCCAGCTAGTAAAATATGTCCATGTTTATATAAAATAGCACATCAACTAATTTAAGTAAAACTAAATGACTTACTCATCCGAAATTGTATCCTCGGCTGGATCAAATCACTCTTCAAAATGTAAATATTCATCATCGGAGTCCCACTCTTCTTCTGAGGAAAATGTGAACTCTTCGTCACTATCCAGTACCATCTGAAGAGCTTCCTCACCTGTGTAGCATGCCATCTTCCAAATGCGCAGGAAAGTAAATGAATCTGATGATGAACTTGATGCTTTTTAAGGCATTGTTGGGGGCGTTTACCATTTGCATTGATCATCTCAGCACATTACCGTATGAATAGCGTGCTCTGTTGGTGGGTGGGATCACATTAGCGATAATGAGCTGAGCCAGGAGAAACTGTACATCGCTTTGTTTCATACAGATTACATTGCAGGAGAATATTTGTTTTAAATTTGAATTGTTTTATTTAAAAGAACACATTTTAAGCTTTCTTTAGACATATGTTTCATGTTTGTGTGATAAGTGTTCGCGGAGTTTCACTTCATTTTTGTGATGTGTTTCAGAAAGATGCTCACGGAGACAGAGACGGCTGAAAGCGCACCCTGTTTATTTTCTTTATTTTACAAAAGCACAAGGTTTTGTTGTTATTGTGAGTGTACACAAATAAAAGTAGACCCTTTATAGTTTCTAATGATGTCTTACACTTATCTGTATGCTCAAAAATGACGGAGTATTTTAAGTTGTTTCCGCTGTTATGCGGAAAAAATCCAACAGTCCCCCGAGTGTTAATAATAGAAAAGTATGGGTATGTGAGTGCCACATTTGGCTGGAGCTGCTGACCATCAATTACTTTCACTTGGTCAAAGGCGTGTTTGAGGGACTTGTCACGCGACTGCTCCAGAGGGCAATCCCCCTCAGGGCAGCCCCTGAGAATGGGAATTCCCTCGTCTACGTCATCCTGACGCGGAGCAGAAGACGACAGCCCTAGCACCGCCTCTCCTGCCATAGCGTGCGCATCACACACCGCCACAGCACTTTGCAGAGCTCATCCACACACATTACCCTCAATACATCTTTAAAATCAGGCCAACTGGTTCCCAGAATTAGTGGATGGGTGAGGCGGGAATTAACTGTGGCCTCAAATCTATGCCTTTTTCCCCTGAATCGTATCTCAACGGTAACCACCGGATACTTGTGAATGTCACTATGCACACACCTCACACTCACCTGTTTATTCTTACCCAATACCCCGCCTTGCACCAAGCGTTGGTGGATAGAGGTTTGGGAACAACCCGAATCCACCAAAGCTTGATGTGTATCCCCTTATACTCTTACTGGTATCCGATATGCCCCTGCCCGATCGGGGGCGGCCTGTGGAGCATCGGGGATCCAGATCAGTGTCCCCACCTCCATCGCTGGACAACAATCCTGGCCATGCCCAGCTTCCTTCGAACAGGTCGAGGAAAGCCTCCGGATCATTATTTGGCTCCATTTTCATCAGGGCCTCTCTGGTGATCAGGCTCCGGAGGACCGGCAGGTGCCTGGAGCAGGACTTGGAAGTGCTGTTCCTGCTCCAGGCATACCTCCATGAGGGCTTGATGCTGGTTCTGCTGGATGCTGGCGAGGGTCTTGAAGACTTCGTCCAGCGGTGAGGACTCCATAACTGTGTTCTACTCAAAAGCTGGATTTTCGGCACCACTGTGATAATGTTAAGTTCGTGGGCAATGGAGGAGACAGGAGACAACGAACAGGTTCAAGGTCAGTTTTTTAATCAAAGGCGCAGTTGATGGTAACTGTCAACTAATATAAAAACTTGTTGGAACACAGCACAGTCTCTCAGATCTGCCTTCTGGTAACTCTCTCTCTCTCCTCTCTCTCTCGTTCTGATGCTCTGGCGTGCCTTATCAGGTCTCCTTTCGCCATCACTATAATGAGAGACAGGTGTTAGAGAAATTACAGCCCCGGTGACGAGCCTAAACCGCTTTCACTCTTCTGCAGACAGACACACGACCAAGCCCCCTATGCCACAGGGACATGCACCGAAGGTGCTGTAGCACCTATTGTGTCTGTTAGTATTATTGTTATTCTTCCTCCCCAAAGGGAGTCTATGGCAGCCCATAGATCCGTACATAGGAAAATTATACAATTTGGCACACTGATAGGGGTGGGCATGAATAGCCCTCATACCAAATTTGAGGTCTCTAGGTCACACTCCATAGTGCCACCACCAGTTCAAAAAAAATCACTTTTCTTTTGCATGTATCTTTTGAACCATTTGTTCTAAAAACACAATTTATGCCTCTGGTTACTTTCCTCCAGATGATTCCAATAGACCCCTTGCATTAAAATATATTACAGTGGCTGCCATCTTGGATTATGTAGTTTAAGGTTTAAACGTATCATGTCCTTCAAACTTTGTCCTATTTGTCCAAACAAAATCTCCAGAATCTAACCTCCAGACCGATCTGCATAGGACTGACCAAACAGAATTTTGATTTGTGCCAGTTATGCCATTGCAAAGTTAACGAGGTTGACGTAAAACAGGAAGTGAGGCTATATCTGATCAATGCTATGTCCTGTCAGAATCAAACTTGGTATGCTTCATCTGGACCATGATCTGAGGGTATACATATAGTTTAGTGACAGTACCACCTATGGGTCAAAAAATTTAAAATAAAATGGCTATTTTGGTTTGTGTCTATCGATTCCTTGGGTCATGAGGATTCCGGTGATACCACATTTTTTAACACTGGCCATATTGCCTCTCTGCCAAATTGAATTTTTAACAAAATGTCATATCTTTTAAAAGCATTGTTGGATTTAAAAGAAAATTGGTATGCATCATTGTCCTGAGGAAACCTGAGCAATTTGGAGACAGCGCCACCTATAGTTCAAAAGATAGTTTTAAGCACTGGACCATAATTCCAAAGGTCATGGGTTCGATTCCCACTTAGACCAGTATTACAGTGGATTTTATAATATACTGGAGGTCTTTGTATTGTGCTTACTGAATAAATGCAGTAATTTCATTACTGTTTTCAGGTATTCTTATTGTTCTTTGACTAATTATTGTTCTTCTGATATGTATGGTTTGTTATAAACAAACACTCACCGACCACTTTATCAGGTCCACCTGTACACATATTTATTCATGGAATTATCTAATCAGCCAATTGTGTGGCAGCAGTGCAATGCATAAAATCATTCGGATATGGGTCAGGAGCTTCAGTTAATATTCACATCAGTCATCAGAATGGGCAAACAATTTGATCTCAGTTATTTTGACCGTGGTATGATTTTTGGTGCCAGACGGGCTGGTTTGAGTATTTCTGTAACTGCTGATCTCCTGGGAAAAAATGTAAAAAATCAAATCAAAGTGGTACACATGAAAATTGGTATGAATAATTTACATTATGTCCTGAACGTACCTGAGAAGTTTGGAGACAGCGCTACCTATAGTTCAAAAGATAACCAACTTTTCTGTTTGCTGACTCTAACCTTGGCATATCTTATAGCCATCAGTAAGTCATGTCAACTGAATGGCAAACTGTGTTAAGTCCTGGGCTACAGTTCCATAGGTCATGTGTTCAAACCCCGAGGCATTATGGTATAGTGGATTGTGCACAGAGCTGTAATATGGAAAGTACAGGCTCGAACCCTGCTTGAGATGACTTGTAAACCAGTGTGCATTTGCAAAATACATTATAGCCACTCTATGGCTCCTATGGGTCCTGTAGGCCATACAGGCCAATTAGGTGCTTGGCCTGTAATTGCTGCTTGCAGCTGTATTTTTGTAATGTGTTTTCCTGGGGTCAGATTGATCCCAAAATTAAACATTGTTATTACTGTATTTGATAACAGTCACATATCTGAAAAGTTCAAGTCTACTTTTTGATACAATATTATCTTACTTGTGCGACCAGCTAAGACCAGCGAACCAGTTAAAGCTGCTTTAAACTTTTTATTTACAAGCAGGGCAGAACATGAGTGTTTAAGAAAAGCTAAATGTATTTTTTTCACCTCTCATAACTGGCATTTGTGACAAAAAAAAACAAAAAAAAAAAACATTACATATAGGTAGTAAATCCACAGCACCATATCTATGTAATATGATTTCAGCCAGACTTCTTACCACCTTTATTATCACATGAGCCCAATTTAGTTCAAAGGCCGCTGGTTATGTGATTATAATGCAGCTCTTTTCTGTTGGCTGCAGGGATAAAGGACCATCTGAGAAAAAAGCTCTAAGCTAAAGCCATAAACAAGCATTCATTAACTCACCTTTTGTAGGAGAAGACCCTCCTGCTTCATTTTGCTTTTTGAAGAATTACCTTCATTTTGCATGCTGCTTTAATGAAATCTCCTCTTATTATAAATGTATAAATTACCTTATAAGATAGGCCATAAGTTTACAATTAAGTGAAATGCATACCTTTCAGATCTAAGTTTATTCTCTTCCACTTCATACTTTACTTAAAAATCCTCTTACAATCATAATTAGCCTTTTAAGACGGTCACAAATTACAGTCATTACTTGAAATAAACCTCATCCATTAGCAAAAACTATAACTTTAACCTTGACAACAGCACTTTAATATCTCAACAATGGCTACCAGTGGAAAGCTAGCAATTTGTATATATACAAATCTACAATTAAAAAACTCAGAACACTACGCCGCACTCGTGATTCATATAGCAGCAGGGCACAGCGGTAAATAAACAAAGTTCTCTCTCTTCCTCAATGGCCTGATGTAAAGGTCAAAATTAACCGCACATATTAAACAACGGTTAACTAGCACAAACATGTGCATTGGCCTGACAATTAGACAAATCTCCATGGGAACAATCTCTATTCTTGATCTGAAATACTGGCACACGAGAAAGGCAAAGAAAAACATAATATATGTGGACATCGTGGTGCTAAAGTCTCCCTGTAGACCATCTAATCCTCACTGCTAATGATTTCATTTTTGCAGCCATTACAAAGATCTATCACTTGTGAAATGGGAAGGGGACAAAATGGGATGAAAGAGAAAGAAAAACAGAAGCAGAAAGATAAATACATGTGTGCAGGGTCATAAGGGAAAAAATTGTATGGATGGGTGTGGCAGCGGGGGCGTGGTCGAGCGTCCGTCTGGAGAGAGAGAAAGCGGTAAGGGCGCTTGCACCTGAGCTAGATTATGTGTAACACCTGTCTCTAATTCCAGTGAGCATGGGGAGAGCAGCATACAAGCAGCCACACCACCAGCAGAGAGTGAGAGAGTCTGGCACAAGGAAGGCCACGGTGCTCCTGAAGCTGCCACGTTTAATCTGTTACGTTTGAGAAGCTGATGTGTTTAAGTTACTAGTGCCTGTGAAGCTAATGATTTTAAGTCTACGTGCCTGTGAAGCTGACGAGTTTGTGAAGTTGTAAAGCATTGAAGTGGCCAATTAAAACTCCTACCTGAGCCTGGAAAAACCTGCTTCCCTGTGTTCTCCTTCCCTTCTGTTTGTGAGCTGTTACCATGGTGCATCAACTTTATCAGACTGGCTCATGAATATTAATTTGACCCAATGTTCACACAGTAGTCATAACTGATTTACTGAAAATCAACCCTATTAGGATGACCGCTTATCAATTGCTCATTCATATGTTCCATTGACAGCCAATGCAATTCCACTTGTCTTAAAGTGGTTGTTGTATGAGGAAGGCAATTTTTTTTTCTGTGTATAAGCCAAAAAAAAAAAAAAAAAAAACATCAACAAAAAACTCTTAATTCTATTAATAATGATTATTGCCAAAAGTTAAGGTGACCGGATTTCTGAAATAAAAAACGGGGACATTTCTAGTTCAGTAGTAATATGTAATTGAAATTGTACGTTACTTATCTATGAATTAAAAAAAGCATGACAATTTGGATGTTATGTATATTGACCATGGTGAATGTAGTAATGTGAACTATGGTATGTCAAACTCTGCTGAATATGTCTCAATGGAATTCAATACGGAGGGAAAGTTGAAAATTTTTAATTGTCTTCTATTACATGTGAGTTCATTCTTTTCTACACTGTATACAGTAGATTACATTGTGGCATAAAAGTGAACTAAACAAACATATATAAAAAATGATTGAATATAGGAACTATTGCAGCTGGCTCCACAGCACAGGGACACTTGCCCTTAATTGGACACACTCTTTGCATCACTCTTCAGAATCAGAATCAGAATGAGCTTTATTGCCAAGTATGTATATATATATATATATATATATATATATATATATATATATATATATATATATACACACACACACACACATATTATCACATAGTTGTTTGGCTCCTTTTTAAATCATAATGATAACAGAAATCACCCAAATGGCCCAGATCAAAAGTTTGCATACCCTTGAATGTTTGGCCTTGTTACAGACACACAAGGTGACACACACGTTTAAATGGCAATTAAAGGTTAATTTCACACACCTGTGGCTTTTTAAATTGCAATTAATGTCTGTGTATAAATAGTCAGTGAGTTTGTTAGGTCTCACGTGGATGCACTGAGCAGGCTAGATACTGAGCCGTGGGGAGCAGAAAATAATTATTAAAAGACCTGCGTAACAAGGTAATGGAACTTTATAAAGATGGAAAAGGATATAAAAAGATATCCAAAGCCTTGAAAATGCCAGTCAGTACTGTTCAATCACTTATTAAGAAGAGGAAAATTCAGGGATCTCTTGAAACCAAGCCAAGGTCAGGTAGACCAAGAAAGATTTCAGCCAAAACTGCCAGAAGAATTGTTCGGGATACAAAGAAAAACATACAGGTAACCTCAGGAGAAATACAGGCTGCTCTGGAAAAAGACAGTGTGGTTGTTTCAAGGAGCACAATACGACGATTCTTGAACAAAAATGAGCTGCATGGTCGAGCTGCCAGAAAGAAGCCTTTACTGTGCTAATGCCACAAAAAAAGCCCAGTTACAATATGCCTGACAACACTTTGACATGCCTCACAGCTTCTGGCACACTGTAATTTGGAGAGACGAGACCAAAATAGAGCTTTATGGTCACAATCAAAAGCGCTGTTTGGAGAGGGGTCAACAAGGCCTACAGTGAAAAGAATACCATCCCCACTGTGAAGCATGGTGGTGGCTCACTGATATTTTGGGGGTGTGATGCAAAATTGATGGCATGATGAATGCATTCTTCTGCACAAAAGCTGCGCATGGGACACTCTTGGACTTTCCAGCACGACAATGACCCAAAGCACAAGGCCAAGTTGACCCTCCAGTGGTTACAGCAGAAAAAGGTGAAGGTTCTGGAGTGGCCATCACAGTCTCCTGACCTTAATATCATCAAGCCACTCTGGGGAGATCTCAAACATGCGGTTCATGCAAGACGACCAAAGACTTTGCATGACCTGGAGGCATTTTGCCAAGGCAAATGGGCAGCTATAGCACCTGCAAGAATTTGGGGCCTCATAGACAACTATTATAAAAGACTGCATGCTGTCATTGATGCTAAAGGGGGCAAAACACAGTATTAAGAACTAAGGGTATGCAGACTTTTGAACAGGGGTAATTTCATTTTTTTCTTTGTTGCCATATTTTGTTTTATGATTGTGCCATTCTGTTATAACCTACAGTTGAATATGACTCCTATAAGAAATAAAAGACATGTGTTTTGCCTGCTCACTCATGTTTTCTTTAAAAATGGTACATATATTACCAGTTCTCCAAGGGTAAACAAACTTTTGAGCACAACTGTATATATATATATATATATATATATATATATATATATATATATATATATACACACACACACATACACATAGGTAGTGCAAATCTAAATACAAATCGGTTATATACAGTGCAAGGGAATGTAATGGCAGAAGAGGTTGGATGTGTTGGATAATATAAAAAGACTAAGATGTGTATTGCACATTAATTATTGCTCAATGGGGCAGTTTTAACTGTTCATGAGATGGATAGCCTGGGGGAAAAAACTGTTCCTGTGCCTGACGGTTCTGGTGCTCAGAGCTCTGAAGCGTCGGCCAGAAGGCAACAGTTCAAAAAGGTAGTGGGCAGGGTGAGTGGGGTCCATAGTGATTTTTCCAGCCTTTTTCCTCACTCTGGAAGTGTATAGTTCTTGAAGGGATGGCAGGGGGCAGCCAATAATCTTCTCAGCAGTCCGAACTGTCCTTTGTAGTCTTCTGATGTCTGATTTTGTAGCTGAACCAAACCAGATAGTTACAGAAGTGCAGAGGACAGACTCAATGACTGCTGAGTAGAACTGTATCAGCAGCGCCTGTGGCAGGTTGATCTTTCTCAACTGGCGAAGGAACTACAACCTCTGCTGGGACTTTTTCGCAATGGAGTCAATGTTCCACTTCAGGTCCTGTGAGATGGTAGTGCCCAGGAACCTGAATGACTCCACTGCTGCCACAGTGCTGTTTAGAATGGTGAGGGGGGACAGTGTTGGGGTGTTCCTCCTAAAGTCCACAATCATCTCCACTGTTTTGAGCGTGTTCAGCTCAAGGTTGTTTTGACTGCACCAGACGGCCAGCTGTTTAACCTCCCTTCTGTATGCAGACTCATCATCATCTCGGATGAGGCCGATGACAGTGGTGTCATCTGCAAACTTCAGGAGCTTGACAGAGGGGTCCTTGGCGATGCAGTCATTGGTGTAGAGGGAGAAGAGTAGTGGGGAGAGCACACATCCCTGGGGGGTACCAGTGTTGATTGTACAGGTGCTGGAACTGAATTTACCCTGTCTCACAAGCTGCTGCCTGTCCATCAGAAAGCTGGTGATCCACTGACAGATAGACGTGGGAACAGATAGTTGGTGTAATTTAGTCCAGAGAATAGCTGGGATGATGGTGTCGAAAGCTGAACTGAAGTCCACAAAAAGGATCCTTGCATATGTCCCTGGTCTGTCCAGATGTTGCAGGATATGATGCAATCCCATGTTGACTGCATCATCCACAGACCTGTTTGCTCGATAAGCAAATTGAAGGGGATCTAGTAAGGGTCCAATGATGTCCTTCAGGTGGGCCAACACCAGTCTCTCAAATGACTTCATTACCACAGACGTCAGGGCAACAGGTCTGTAGTCATTAAGTCCTGTGATTTTTGGTTTCTTTGGGACATGAATGATGATTGAGCGTTTGAAGCAGCAGGGAACTTCACACTGCTCCAGTGATCTATTGAAAATCAATGTGAATCTTCTTACTCTCTTCTAAAATTCCTTCTCTTCTCCTCTTTTCCTTCACCTTTACCTGGCACTTTCCTAAAAGTTAGACGGTAGGCTGCTAACTTGCTTGCTTGCAAACTGGCAGAGTAATTTCAAAAGAAATGAGCTCTCTTGATTTCCCTCAGCATTACAACAGAAATCGTATTCACTATGTACTATATCAGGGCCTGAAATTCATTTCTGAAGGGCAATGCACAATAACATAATATTACTATTATGATGCTTCTTTTCAGTCACTTCTTTCCCAGCAATGCACAATGTAATCTATGCTGTAATGTGCTGACTTACATTTATTGTTGTTCTTTGCAGATACTTTATTATATATTTCATTTATTTTCCCATGTTATTAATGTTGTATTTTTATTTTAAGTGCATACATTTTATATAATACAAAACAATATATCTTTTATAACATTATATGCCTCACCTCGAAGCTGATAACGATGATGTTTCTTTTAAATTGTGCTTGCTCTCTGGTCCAGTATAATGGCAAAACTGGCGCAAACAAGTAATCAGTAAAAGAAGACAAATGACTTAAAGCTGCTATAGTGAGCAGCTCCCTCTGTTGGTCAAAATAAACAGCGCACGATTAACCTTGTTGCCATGTATTTTCTTGACATGTATTTTCACTTTGCAGACTGTTTTGAACATGCAGTAAAAACGGGGACATTTCCGAGGACAGCTCCAGTCGGGGACAGATCGTCAAAAACCAGGACTGTCCACAGAAAACGGGGACTTCTGGTCACCCTACAAAAAGTGTGTGTGGGGATGTGGGGGATAGATAGACAAACAGATAGTCCTGCTCCAAACTCATGCCACAAGCTGAGTCAATGTTGCTGTGTCAAGCTGGTTTGAATTATTTTGATAGTGCTTCAGAACCACAGTGTTTACATTTTTTGAGGAAATCAGCCTATAAATGGCTTACTTATAGTTGTCTCTGCATATCAAGATGGGATAGGAGAAAATATTTCAACAATAAAAAAGTTACTCCCTTCAGCTTTAATTCCTGAGTTATAATGGTTTTTAGGGCCTGCATGAGCTTAATTTGCAGAAACAGCCATCACAGATAGTTTTGAGTGAAGGACAACAAGAAAAATCACAGCAAGAATATAATCTCTCTGAAAAGGCCGTTACTACTTGAAATATACTGGTATCTGAAACTTCACACTTTCTAAATGCCTCAAAAAGAGTTCAGAGCATGTTCTCTAAAGTTCCTTCACCTGAGTAGGATCTACAGCGTAAATAACTGTGTGAATCAAGGCTGCGAGACTCCAGTCATGCATAAAAAACAAATCCAGCCACCCTCAGCAAGGCCACACAAAAGAATAAACAACTGCCAGAAATAGTAGTGCTGCTTTTGAAGTGTGGAGAAAAGGAGATATCACTATTTGTAACACAGGCAGTGATTCCCTAACACCCACTTCATGTATTCTCTTTGCTTTGAAATTAAAATGAGTGTGAATGCACTGGCAGCTCTCCATACAATGGTTATCCTGAACCATGGCTTTTAAAATTGCTGATTTGCCATTTCCTTCGTGCTAAAATCTACCTTCAGTACTTCTTTGATCCTGTCATGGTGAGTGAAGGCAAGCAAATGGAGGGTTGGCAATTAAGCACTTTGCGAGAATAAATTCAAGGTGATGGGGACTGTGGTGAGTGCTTGCTTATGGTGAAAGATAATATGAATTGAGAAAGGTTTGCCCAACATTCCCAGCAACAAAAATTAATTGAAAAAAAAAGAAAATGACTTGAGTAGTGAAAAATTTATGGAGATTCATGGGAGGGGGAGAGAAAAAGAGAGATACAATACTGTAAATGTCTTTTTTTCAGGGTTATTAAATAAGTATCCAAATCCACATTTATGCATTCAGACTTTTTTCTCAAAACCTTAATTACTGAGAGATACATAGCCCCTGTGCTCGAACCTAAATTTTAAAGCGTGCATGCAGATTTTCTATTTTGTTCACTATGACTTCCATGTTTGTGCTTTTATGTGCACAAATTAATCTATAAGATCTAAAAATGAAACAAATGTTCTTCTTTTCCTGCATTCATTAAGACGGTTCTATTGTTATTGAAGCCCATAACATTATTGCATGACAAGAACTCGGCATCCATTCTGTATTGCTTCACTCCCAAAACAAAGCTTGGGACAAAGCCTTAATCCAATTTACCACATTCACCTAACATTGTTTTGTTTTAGTGTTTGTGTTTATGAAGTTGTTTTTTTGTGTGTGTGTGTCCTTTCCAAAAAAGCCTGTAGATAAAACCCATCTCTGTGACACTAACATTGTTGATGATGACTCTGCATTGTTGATGTTAGCAGAGCTGACAGATGTGGTATTTGAGGGGGCTTATCTCACTATGAGGTAGAACTGACACATGCTGATGTCTCATTTAATTTAGTTTGACAGCGCTGGACAAATTCTTGGGTTCAGACCAGTGTAAGTCTGATGAGATATACAGTACTTGTATTTCACTGTAATGTACAAAGTTACTCTAATATCTGATGAAGCTTAAAGGTGATGTAAAAATATGTAATTCAAAATATGTTCTACTATCCCAGTTTATTGTTCATTGACAACTATAAGTAAGCAATTCATGGGTTATCCTTCCCCAAAAGTATAAACACTGAGCCTTTCAGGCACTGTCAAAACATTGATGTTTATATTTTGAGCAGCCCGCTCAGCTCCACCCATCCCTTTCTAGCTCAACCTAAAGCGTGAGTTTGGGGCTTGGCTACTTGTTCAGGCGGGGAAATATGAAAAACCATGGCAGATGTGTACAGAGGAAAATAAATGTAGCATCGCCAACTGATGTTAAAACCAAAATTCGTAGACTTGTTAAAGACACAGAGATAGTGAACAGAGTAAAATCAGAGTGAACACTGATGTCACGTTTATAAGGTGGAGGACACACACACACACACACAAAACCACCAATGATGAGATCCCTCTGGCAAATCTGAGCGGCAATAACAAGATCACCTTGCAAGTCGCTAATACACTGGCGTCTCCCCTGTCAACAACAGAAATCAAATGGCCAGAAACGCCACAGCCGTTATGCTTACTAGTTACCAGAAGAACCATCCTACCTCATGTGCTGGATCTCCTGCACTGCACACCCCAGCTGATGTTCAATCCGGTGTTTTTACTGGACGACCCAGTTCCTCTGCCACGCTTTCTGTCCGGTGTGTATATTTTATAGTGGTCTTGTTCATTATGACATTAAACATTTATAAACTATTATTTAGTATGGCCTATTTGTTCATAGGGAATCAGAGAGTGCAAAAGGGCGTGATGAGTCTAAGGGGTGTTGGCAAAGCTTGTTTGAAAACATACTTTGCCACTAGTAGCGTAGAAATCAAACACTTCACCTTTAAGTGGCTTTCAAGTAGTATTTTGTGACTAGCCACACATGCGATGAAAGCTACTGTAGATATAAGAATGCATGTCAGGGTTCCCAAACCCCCATTTGTTTGTACTGGATAAGGATTTTTTTAATTTTTAACAATCATTTTACATTCAGTAGATTGTCCTCACACAGAGCCAGACTGATCCAACTGTTAATTCGGTGACAGTAGTTAGTTGAAAGTTCTGCTGCTGAAATCAGCCCATTCTGACTGAAATTCGACCATTGCCTACAGTTTGGCAAGTAGTCTTGTAATAAGCAGGATAATGACCAGTCAGATGGTAATTTTCACTAAATAAACACCAACAGAACTCAGTTTTAGATATTCCGTGGTCACTTACTTCTCACATAATAAAATATTTCAAAGCAAATTAATATTTCATGTCCATTTATTTATTTATTTGGTAGGGAGCCATGTAATAAGCAGGATAATGTACAGTCAGTTTGTCATTACCACAAAATAAACCCCTAGAGATACATATAGATGTATAAAGAACAGATACATAAACTGATATTGACTAAACTTGATATTTAATCTGGATTTAATATGTTTATCTTTAGCGACTGTCAAGTGAAATGGATTACAGTAGGTTTTGTTTACCTATAAAAATAATCAAATAAAATAAAAATCTCCAATAGAAAGCGGGTCTTGTGGCCCTTGTGTTCAAGCATATTAAAAAAACAATATTCATTTGAATAAGGGTTTTGGTGTGGGTCAGGTATACTGTAATCTTATTTTAGATCACATACCATGAACAAGAGAAGCATGAGCTTCAGTTGGCATTTTGAACAACAAGAGTGAGAAAAATTGTGAAAAAGAACCACTCGATTATTTTTTTATTTTTTTTTATATATTTTTTTTTTTTTCAAAAAAGAACACTTTCCGCTTGATATTCATCTGTTAATTGGGCAGAGGGGAGAATGAACAAGAACAGAGTGTATATGAGTGCGTATCAGGAGATGTTTGACCCTCGTTTATTCGTCTCATCTTCTTCTCTTCATGCTAATTAATGAGTGAGCTAACAAAAACACCTGATACAGGTCACAGTCCATCCATTGAGACATTCTGAAATGCAATCTGTCCCTCTTCCATCCCTGCCTTTTTGTCTCAGGTGAAATCAAGCATTCGTCTTTGCCTTCTCCAGCTGTGCCACTGCGGTTCTCTGGGGCTTTTCTGTCTGTCTCCCTGCCTCTCTCACATCATTTATAGAGACAGTTTTTTTCCATACTTGCCATATTTATTATTGAAAGGGAAGGCTCTGTGCTCTTTATGTTGTCTTTGTGTGGGCCTAAAGGCTCTCTAAAAGATCTGTTTAAACAACATGAGAAGGCAAAGGGGGCAAATGAGTGAGGGTGCTGTCTTAAGCCTTGGGCTACAAGGAACCATCCTGGGACTCAGTGTGTTATTGGAAAGAGCACTGCTGGGTGGTCTTAAATGTTTCATACATTTTGGCAGACAAGCTGGACTCCTGGGCTCTGGATTTCAACTGCCTGACAAGATCCTTTCTTGTTTAACACTTTGTGACTAAGGGAAATTTTGGCAGAGTATTGGACTAGTGGCAAAATTACAAACAAGCCCTTATTCAAAGAAAGAGAAATGGCTTCCTGACATGGAAATACACTCATATAAAGAGACAGATAATTAATGCGCTGATGTGTACAAAACATATTTTCCCTTGTCTAAATTTTATCAAAGAGTCCATTTAGTGATAACACTATTTTTAGCGCTGTTGAACAGCAATCTTGCATTTCTTGACATCTTCACATCCATTGACTTCTCATTTGCGATGTTGATAGTCCATAACGTTATACTAGATCTTCATCTTGAGGCCTTTGAAATGTATTTTGCCATTTTGAAAGACTACATCAGTCAAGCTCTTGTAAACAGCGTGAATATGAGTTAATGCGGCTCGAAGATGAATTAATGAATCGACTCTGTAGTCCTCACATCATTTAGATCATATTATTGGCTAAATGATGACATAAGAGAGACATTAGTGATCTCTTTTTAGATGAGATATAGAGAAATCTTTTTAAATGGAGACACTGATTTAGATGCACTCTGTGGGGGTTGTTTACATAGCCTATTATTTATAAGGATCCTTACACTGTCTGACTGTTAAACCTAAACTTAGTTTTTCAGTTAAGAAAGAGCAATGCTCTTAATCAACACTAGCGCAAATCCACATAGCCACTTTTGTTCTGGTAGATGCCACTGGTAGAGCCATGTGTTGAGGACAAATTAATATGTTGATGTCATACCAGCATGACTGTGAACTGCTGCATAATAGAATTTAATGCAAAACATTTTTCTTAATTTGCTGCATACATATCAGTAAATATATATGCCAGATCTGATCAGTTCATTCATTTAAATGTTTTATAACATGTCACTTGCAATATTGGGGCACAATGTATATTCCAATGCATATAAAATGGCCTGTGCACAGAGGAAAGACTTGTGTGAAAACATACAATTGTGTAACAGTGCATTATCATATTAAAGAATGTGGGCTTCTCACTGTTTGTGATTCAGAACAGAATGATTAACACTGTGAGCTGAAAACATCTGGCATCATAAATACTGTTTTATGCATAACTGACAGAATAAAAACATTCCTATCAGCAATGCCACAGCTGTAAATTGATAATACTGGAGTATTTCAATGATGTCTATGCTTGTTTCTTAGAAACAATTTTAACATAGTTTAAGCCTTATATGCATGTATTTATTGATGATGATATTTTTATGCTTGCTGTGATCATTAACTGTTTAATGTAAAGTTCTGT
This sequence comes from Myxocyprinus asiaticus, assembly GCF_019703515.2. Taxonomy (NCBI): domain Eukaryota; kingdom Metazoa; phylum Chordata; class Actinopteri; order Cypriniformes; family Catostomidae; genus Myxocyprinus; species Myxocyprinus asiaticus. The sequence goes on along the minus strand of NC_059357.1, from coordinate 27,600,310 downwards.
TCAAATATTTACATACACACTAAAGAAGTCAGTTTAAGTGCTTGATCAGACATTAAATGTGTTATGTTTCCATAAATGATTGCAGATGAAACAGTAGGAGAAGACACATATGTAAACATGTAAATGTCTAATGCTGGAAAGCAGGTATCGATGCACTTTGTTACAAGTGTTTACACAGCGGAAATACCTAATGTAGATCTGGAGCAGTAGCATTGTATTTAAGCAATAAGGTACAAAAAGCTGTGTTACACTGTGGATATATGTACTGCTGAAGGGCATTGTTGGCAAGCCCTTCAGATATGACTACAGTATGTTCACATTAGAGCATGACTTTGGCTGGCTTATTGCCTTCATACAATATTAAGGGCACAATTTTATTAAAGTGATACGTCACCCAAACATTTTATTTCTGTCATCAGTTACTCACCCTCATTGTTCCAAATCTGTATGATTTTATTTCTAAGGTGGAACACAAAAGGAGATGTTAGGCAGTGGTGTTAGTCTCACCATTTACTTTCATTGTATGGAAAAAGGATGCAATGGGTCCTCATTCATGAAACTTTTGTAAATACCTGAGTAAATTCTGAGTAATTTGCATGTAAAATGGACCTTCGTGAAAACGTTCCACTGGATTCACAAACACTTCGTACTACCCAGATTTGTTAGTAAAATGTGTGTATGTTAGGGAATCTCAAACATTCGTAAATAGGGGGTGTGTGCATATTCATTCACAACTATCATAACCCACACCCATGAAAACGCCATATAAGGAAGGCACCAGACTCGCTTGTAAATTCTGTTAACATCTATGCGGAACAGTAATGAAACGTTTTTATGAATGAAGTGCATTCACATCTCAAAGAAAGTGAGGACTTACTGTCATCACATGTTTATGCTGTCATCAAAGACTCTTTTGTGAATCAAACAGTGCAATAAGTAAATAAAAATGGTTTGACATGATTGTAAAGAATGGGATGAGGATGTCCACCACCAGGGGTGTAGATCCCTGAATCTTCAGAGAATCTAATAGAATGCCTGAAGGAGATCTTTGACAGAAACGCTGTAAGATATTAAAGATTTGCAAGATTTAAGACAGTGTGCGAGACTTTTTCTATTTCTTCCCCCACTGTATTGTGTACGCACCTGCTCATGATGTGTTTATTTATGGGTTTAACAGCATTAGCATTGACCATACGTTATCAACTGAACATAATTTACCGATACCTATACTAAAATATGAAACCTAAATTTTTTTCGAGAAAATCAAATGCAAACTGCGTCCTTGCATGAACTTTTCACCCTATGTCAAGCACTTCTGCTAGAACAAATATGAGCAGAGTTGGGAAAAAAATATTCTTTGAAAAAATAAATGCAAGCAGCGAAGAAACATTCTAAATATGTATAGGCTATGGTTTAAAAAGAAAACAAAGCTTTTTTATCTATTTTTTCCAAATTTAAGTTTAATTTCACTTATTTAATTATTCGTACATTTTTTCACAACAAAATGAAGTCATGGCAGTTTGTCTGAAAGAACACAAAACTGTCTTTGAACTGTAACACTTCGTCCAGAAAAGTAATAAAGCAAATCCACTAAAGCGAAAGACCTCTCAGGTAAAAACAGAGGTGGTGGTGTATGTTTTATGTTTAACAAATCCTGGTGTGATCAGAGGAATGTACATTCTATCAAGTCTTTCTGCTCTCCTGATCTGGAATTTCTCATGCTTCTGTGTCGACCATTCTGGCTACTGAGGGAATTCACAGCGGTCATTATCACTGCTGTGTACATCCCGCCTCAAGCCGAAAAAGACAAGGCACTTAAGGAACTGTATGGGAGTATAAGCAAGCAGGAAACCGCGCACCCCGAGGCCACGTTCATTGTAACCGGGGATTTTAACAAAGCCAACTTCAAGTCAATAGCACCGAAATACTGCCAACACATCTGTTTCAACACACGAGGGGACCAGGTTTTGGACCATTGCTACTCTCCCTTCCGCCCACCATTTGGCAAATCGGACCACTCTTCCATTCAGATCTGTACGTTTTTTTTTTAATGTTTTAAAAAGAAGTCTCTTCTGCTCACCAAGGCTGCATTTATTTGATCCAAAATACAGCAAAAACAGTGATATTGTGAAATATTTTTACAATTTAAAATAACTTTTCTATTTGAATATATTGTCAAATGCAATTTATTCCTGTGATCAAAGCTGAATTTTCAGCATCATTACTGCAGTCTTCAGTGTCACATGATCCTTCAGAAATCATTCTAATATGCTAATTTTCTAATATGGGCATATTTACAGCACATTTTACACATTTACACCCGAACAGATATTTGCAAGCACAAGCTTCGTTGATGATAATTAGGCAGCAAAAACACTAGTTAAAATATAATCTAAACATTCATATTATTTTTATATCATATTTATATCATACAGCATACAATTTAAATACCTGCTTTAGCTGAAACAACATTTAAATGTTACTAAAACTTGCCTATCAGGACATATTTCAAATGTCAATTCTCTGAATCCTGGCTGGCAAGTCTGGAAATAGTCCAACTAGTAAAATATTTACATGTTTATATAAAATAGCATGTCAGCTAATGTAAGTAAAACTAAATGACTTACTCATCCGAAATCGTATCCTCGGCTGGATCAAGACGCTCTTCAAAATGCAAACGTTCCTCGTCGGAGTCCCACTCTTCTTTTGAGGAAAATGTGAACTCTTCGTCACTATCCAGGACCATCTGTAGAGCTTCCTCACCTGTTTAGCGTGCCATCTTCAAAACGCGCAGGAAAGTAAATGAATCTGATGATGAACTTGATGCTTTTTAAGGCATTGTTGGGGGCGTTTACCATTTGCATTGATCATCTCAGCACATTACCGTATGAATAGCGTGCTCTGTTGGTGGGTGTGATCTCATTAGAGATAATGAGCTGAGCCAGGAGAAACTGTACATCGCTTTGTTTCATACAGATTACATTGCAGGAGAATATTTGTTTTAAATTTGAATTGTTTTATTTAAAAGTAGATTTTTAAGTCGTGGAGTTTCACTTCATATTTGTGACGTGTTTCAGAAAGATGCACCCTGTTTATTTTCTTTATTTTACAAAAGCACAAGGTTTTGTTGTTATTGTGAGTGTACACAAATAAAAGTAGACCCTTTATGGTTTCTAATGATGTCTTTCAATTATCTGTATACCCAAAGATGACGGAGTATTTTAAGTTGTTTCCGCTGTTATGTGGAAAAAATCCAGCAGGACGCGCCGGCGCATATCACAACAATCACTCCACTGATGATGCCATTGCATCTACACTACACACTGCTCTCTCCCACCTGGAAAAAAAGGAACACATATGTGAGAATGCTGTTTGTAGACTACAGCTCAGCATTCAACACCAAGCTTGATGAGAAACTCTGGGCTCTGGGCTTAAACAGCTCGCTGTGCAGCTGGATCCTGGACTTCCTATCAAGCAGACGCCAGGTGGTTAGAATGGGCAGCAACATCTCCTCATCACTGACTCTCAACATTGGAGCCCCTCAGGGCTGTATTCTCAGCCCACTCCTGTATTCCCTGTACACACATGACTGGGTGGCAACACATAGCTCCAATGCCATCATTAAGTTTGCTGATGATACGACAGTGGTAGGTCTGTTCACTGACAATGATGAAACAGCCTACAGAGAGGAGGTGCACACTCTGACAAGCTGGTGTCAGGAGCACAACCTCTCCCTCAACATCAGCAAGACCAAGGAGCTTGTGGTGGACTTCAGGAGAAAAGACAGAGAACACAGCCCCATCACCATCAGTGGAGCACCAGTGGAGAGAGTCAGCAGCTTCAAGTTCCTCGGTGTCCACATCACAGAGGAACTCACATGGTCCATCCACACTGAGGCCATTGTGAAGAAGGCTCACAAGCACCTCTTCTTCCTGAGATGGCTGAGGAAGTTTGGAATGAACCGCCACATCCTCACACAGTTCTACACCAGCACTGTAGAGAGCATCCTGACTGGCTGCATCTCTGCCTGGTATGGCAACAGCACTGCCCTCAAAAGCAAAGCCCTGCAAAGGGTGGTGCGAACTGCCAGACACATCATAGGAGGTGAGCTTCCCTCCCTCCAGGACATATATACCAGGTGGTGTGTGAAAAAAGCTTGGAGGATCAACAGAGACTCTAGCCACCCAAGCCATGGGCTGCTCTCACTGCTACAATCAGGCAGGCGGTATCGCAGCATCAGGACCCGCACCAGCCGACTCCATGACAGCTTCTTTCCCCAAGCAATCAGACTTTTGAACTCTTGATCTCTCACGATCAAAATACATCAGCACTGCACTTTATTAATCTTACACTGGACTGTCATAAATTATATTCTCTCTTAACAACACACTGGCAACTGACTATCAATCAACAGCCTGAATGTCAATACAGCACAATACAACCTACTGTATATTTTATATATACTATTTTTATTGTATATATATATATATATATATATATATATATATATATATATATATATATACTATTCTATTTTTATTGTGTATGTGTGTTCTATATTGTGTATATTGTATACTGTACATTGTATATTATTATTTGTATATTGTGTTGTGTGTAATTATGTGTATATTAGATATGTAAATTGTGTTGAGTAAATCTGATATTTATTGTAAATTGGTATATGTCTCATCACTGTCATGACTGCTATGTTGCTCGGAACTGCACCCAAGACTTTCACCCACTGTTGCACTTGTGTATATGGTTGAGTGACAATAAAGGGACTTGATTTAAAGCAGAGTAGGTTTACTCACCTTTGTTATGGTTTGACCATCACAAGAAATGAAAAAGGAATACAAAGATTTTGGTGTAATATAAATTGGTTCATGTATTCTGTAGCTGTATAGTGCTGTATAGGTGGATGGAAAATACATAGATCCCCAAACTCATACAGTGAGAGAGCATGAGCTCATACAATGAGAGAGGGGTAGCAAGATGAACTTTTACACATTCTCAGATCCTTGGGGGAAAAGGAGGGGTTCTGACAATTGATTGCTCATCTCTGCTCTGAAGTGATGTGAGGGTGATGCCAGTGATAGGCAGGAAATGGGTAGTGTTTAACCTCATAACCTCACCACACAGACCTTTGTAACATCGTCAAGAAATCACTTACATGACAGACATTACTGTCAGGGTCAAACACACACACAAATACACACACACACAGTCATAGTCTGATGCTATTTCACACATCATTTTAAAGGTGAGCTGTATAAATCAAAACACAATTGGACTGCTCTGACAAAGAGTAGGCTAAAGCACAGTCCTGTAAAAAGATGTGTAAATCTAAACAATTACCAGCTTTAAACAAATGTGTAAATACTTATGCGCTCAACTTGCATGCAGAAAATTAGCAGGCATTGAACTCCTGCTTTTAATTAATTTATCATGGACTGCTGACAACGTGATGACGGAACATAGCTTTTCTGTCTTTAAGAGGCCTGACTGTGCCTTTTTAATGTGTTAACTCAATTTAATTCTGTTCTAAGTGTCTTTCAAATTTATGTGTGTATTTTTGTTTTGTTTTCAAAGTTAAAATTATTTAAATCCCAGTTGAAAGCTGCAGTGTACAGTACAATGTCTGTCCCAGGCACCAAACACAACAGCAAAATATTTTCACCATTTTCAAAAAAGTTTTATCCATTTCTCCGTCTACCATTGTAGCCCCGCCCCAAAATCACAGCATTGGTTGTTGAGCCAGTGTTGCCATGTTGGGTCACCGAAACAAAGGAGTTCTAATATACTTGGAGAGAGCTATCCATTATCATTCCCATTCATCTCAATGGCAGTTGCTCGGCTGTGGCATTCAGCCCTGGAAGGAGAGTAGACTAAAAGTAGAGGCTACATGAACACTCAGTTTTGGAAAAAAAATTTAAATATGAAAAAATCCATGATTACTCTGGAACCGCAGGAAAATTACATCCTAACATCAATTTGCTGATGGCACCAAAAGAACATACACAGTAACATGCCATTTACAATGCCTTGCACTGTTAAGAGCCCTCCAAAAACATTGGTCACTGGTGAAAATCTACTAAAATATAATGGCATTTTTGCAATTCATCTGCTGATTGCTGTCAAAGGAGAAAGATAATTTTTTCCCACATAATGGTGTACGGCATCTACCAGCAAGTGCAAACTGCTGAAGCAGATTGCAATTCTCTTTGGAGCCACTAGTGGCACAGAAAATACACACTGCAGCTTCAATATGAAGAGACAACTGAATACCAGCGGGTATCAGCTAACGGGAATGTTTTGGATATTGGTTTGAAAACTATTATTTTTGCAATCCCTTTTCATGCTGCTAGTGTTGCAGGATTTTCACACCTCACCTTTAAACAAGATATGCTAATGCAGCGTTGTCATCTGTACACAAAAGGCCATTACATCCAAACAAATCTATCTCATTACAATGGCAAGAAACTCTATTATGAATATGATTATGGTGTCTTGAGGGGAGAGGAAGAGATAGAGAGGCATAATGATGACAACATGGAAGAATTCTGTGCTAAATGAAAAGTGCTGTTATTTGTTTCAGATGATTAAATGTTAAAGGAAATGTTGCATGTTTGACCGGATTATGAGATATATGGGTGGAGAATGCACAACGATTTCGGTGCTAAATATGTTTTTAAATAAATTATGGAAAATTGCTATAAACATGCATTCAGTGATAAATATACACAATAATGCAAGGTGGAATACAAGGGGAGAGCTGTTTTATTTATTAGCATTTTTTATTTATTTTTTTGTTGTTTTATTTTTTTAATAAAGTGTAGTATGCCAGAATAAAATGTTTTACTGGTTTTCTGCCTTCCTGATAAGCAAGTGAGAGAAATTCATTCTCACTCCTTTCAGCTTTTTAGTGCAAAGAATAAAACCCTGAAATTCTACCACATACAATTTATTCCAGAGATCTTGAATGTTGTATGTGGATTGTGCAGAAATTGTAAATTTTATGAATCATATATAAAGCAAATGCAAATTGCATGACATCACCTATGTAGTGTTAAGACACTGTATAACTATGGAAACCCTAATAGTGCTGGTGAAGTATTGTGACTATTTAAGCTTAAAAGAAATACCATAGATAAATACATCAAAAATTGCATCCTGGTCGGTACGGATATGCAGTGCCTTTAAACTCAAGACTCATTTTGAATCTCAAAGCCCATGGAGAGCCAGTGCATGTAGATTACAAAAATATCAACTAATCAGGCAATCCCCTCAATTATGCACATGCCAAAGGCTTAAGTGAAATTCTTTTACACACAATTTAATTAATGTATTCTCTTGGTTTTTGTGAGAAAACTTCAGAACTTACAGAGTATTATCAATAATAGCAGACAGGGTACCGTGGAAGCTTTATGAAAAAAAGCTGTAGAGTAAAGAAAATGAAAAAGTAAAAGTAGATTTGAAAGAAGACATGGAAACAAGCCAAGATTTCATTTACAATCTAACTGTCATTTAGAGGGAGGTAGAGAGATAGAGTGAGTGGAACTTTGTGCTCCTGGGAGTGTGTAATACCATCTGCACTATTTTTTAAGCCTGTTGGTTAAAAGTTAGGATTAAAATTCAATGCTCATCAGCGGATCTGTTTCAGTAATTTAGATTGTAGATGTCCAAAGCACGTTTTCGGGCTTTTGACAACACTAACACAGCCTTAGAGCACAGGTGGAGAAGGAGAATGTAAGAAAAAAAGACAAAGAATCCTCCAAACAGTGAGTGTATGAAATGTAGGAGCTTTGCATGCAGTACACTGTCAGTTTGCTTTAGATCAATAAGACAGTACTTTAAATGTTGTAAATTGTGCAGCAGTGTCCTCTAAATCAATATCTCTGTATCTAAGCACACAGGGCCAGCCTGTCGGTGTGTACACAAAGAACATGTGGAGGCAGGCAAAGCTGTTCGATCCACAAAGGTCATCTCTTGGGGTAAAAACAAGGTCTGATTTATGGCAGCACAAAAACAAAGAGAGATAGACAGAGAGGGAGAGAGAGAGATAGAGGTAGCAGGTAAGTTTACAACCAGATATAAATCTGCTGAAATCTCCCAGCAGGTTTCCCAGGTTCAGCGTATGAATTTACTTTATGAAATTCCCACTGTTTTGCAGTTAAGTATGTATATCTTTATAGTTCATATTAAAGCCACCATATATGTCATTCCCTATCTGTCACTCACTTGATGTTGTGTCGATGTAGTGACACTAGGGGTCACTCTTGGGAGCCCGAGACAATTCTGGTCTTTGATAAAAGGCCAATGAAAATTGGCGAGTGGTATTTGCATGCCACTCCCCCGGACATATGGGTATAAAAGGAGCTGATATGCAACCACTCATTCAGATTTTCATTGCGGTCGCGGCTTGCTTTCGTAAGAAAGAAAGCCACCCCAGCGGCTCCCCGCCTCAGTCCTTCTACCTACGGGTATGAGGCCAGCGTGGCTAGCACTGGGGGTGATTTGGGGACTCCAATGGGATCGTCTCCACCGGGTATCCCCCCACGGACCTCCCATTCCCCAGCATGCTCGTCTGCCCCAATCGGGCTTCCGGATGAGTTCGCCGGCTCGTCTCACGGCGAGTCTGGCTTCTTGTTCGGAGCCCGCGAAGATGATGAGCTCTTGAGCACAACATCGGAGAGCGGGCTTGTCCAGTCGGATGCAGAAGCCTCAGCTGGGCATCCCCCTTCAGGGGCGATTGCCCAGTCACATGCTGATGCCGAAATGATGGACATGCTTTCCTGGGCGGCCGCGAGCGTCGGGTTAGAGTGGAACCCTCCGCTCTCCCCTGAACCCTCGCGGCTTGATGATTGGTTTCTGAGCTCGCGGTGCCGCTCAAAGCAGCCACGCCCCGCTCCAGTGCCATTCTTCCCGGAAGTACATGAGGAGCTGACGAAGTCGTGGGAGGCACCTTTTACCGCCCAGCTCCGATTCCGCAGTTCACCCGCTCTCACTAACCTCGATGGTGGGGCGGCCAGGGGCTATACGGCGATTCCCCCAGTGGATAAGGTGCTCGTGGTGCACCTATGTCCGCAGAGTGCCGCTACCTGGCGCAGATGCCCTAAGCTCCCGTCCAAGCCCTGTAGGCTCACGTCGTCCCTGACAGCTAAAGCCTATAGTGCTGCTGGACAAGCTGCCTCTGCCCTGTACGCCACGGCTCTCCTGCAGGTCCACCAAGCTAAGGCGCTGAAAGAACTGCACAAGGGTAGTTCCGCCCCAGATTTGTTGCAGGAACTGCGCTTGGCAACCGACCTCGCTCTCCGAGCGAAGGAGGTCACGGCGCGGTCTCTCAGGCGGACGATGGCCACACTAGTGGTCCAGGAGTGCCACTTTGCCTCAACCTGGTCGAGATGGGCGAGGCCAACAAGACATGGTTCCTTGCTGCCCCATTTCCCAGGCGGGCCTATTCGGCGACACCGTGGAGGACTTTGTCCAGCAGTTCTCGGCGGTGAAGCAGCAGACGGAGGCAATCCGGCACATCCTGCCCCAGCGTGGCTCAAGATCCCACACCCCGTCTGCTTGTCACCAAGGGCGTCCCCCTGCGGTGACTGAAACGGCTCCACCGCAGTCCACCGCAGTCCCCGGCGTGGAGCCCACCGCAGGAAGCTGATGCTACCCGTCTCACAGCCGGCACCGAAGAACCCACGAAGGTCCTCAAAGCGCCCCTGAGACGGGCGACCCAGAGACGAGGGAACCCACTCATGTGGAGCTGGTAAGAAGACCACTCCATCCCCCGGTGGAGGGCCGGGTGGAAAATCTTTTGTTGCCTTTTTGTTTAATTTCGCCACATGCCCAAGTGGCTGCGGTACCCAACAGTGGCTTCATTCCTTCCTGGGTCACATACCCGCTGTGTAAGGTCATCACCATGACTACCATCCACGGGCTTTTTCTTGCAGGATTGGTGCTCCAGCGGTGGCCTTTCCACCCCTGAGCGCCCAGCTGTGGCACACAGCCGCCCCCGATGTGGCAGTCTCCACAGGTTACGAGGACAGGCCTCTTCCACCCCCATCCCAGGCTGTTCCGGGGGTGGTCACAAGGAGCCAGGTAAGTGCTTCAATGTCCCTAGTCTCAGCACGGCCACGACGTGGTGTGGCACCTCACGCTCCACCCCGCCACGAGACCCCACCTGGCGGTACGTCCGATGATGTTGTCACCTTAGTCTCCCTCGCACGGAACTTGGACGCGTGGCTCACGCTTTCCAATCCGTCACGATGGCTGATCCGGACCGTCCGACTCGGCTATGCGATTCAGTTCGCCATGCGCCCGCCCAGGTTCAGCGGTATTCACTTCACCTTGGTCAAGGGCAAAAACGCTGCCACCCTGCATGCGGAGATCGCTACCCTCCTATGGAAGGACGCGATAGAACCTGTCCCTTTCGTACCGAAAAAAAGCGGTGGGTTGCGTCCAATCTTGGACCTGCGAGTACTGAATCGGGCTTTACACAGACTCCCGGATGCGTACTTCCACATCTCGATCCTTCCTCGACACAGACCCTTCCTGCGGTTCGTGTTCAAGTCCTCCCTTTCGGCCTGTCCCTGTTTCCTTGCGTCTTTACGAAGATCGCAGAGGCTGCCCTTGCCCCGTTAAGGGAGGTGGACATTCGCATTCTCAACTATCTCAATGACTGGCTAATCCTAGCTCACTCTCGAGACATGTTGTGCGCACACAGGGACCTGGTGCTCTCACACTTCAGCCGACTAGGACTTCGGGTCAACTGGGAAAAGAGCAAGCTCCTCCCGGTTCAGAGAATCTCTTTTCTCGGATTGGAGTTGGATTCAGTCTCCTTGACGGCGCGCCTTACGAACGAGCGTGCCCAGTCGGTGCTGGCCTGTTTGTAGGCGTTCAAACAGAAAACAGCAGTTCCAATGAAACTCTTTCAGAGGCTCCTGGGGCATATGGCGTCCTCGGCAGTGGCCGCCCTGCTCGGGTTGATGCATATGAGGCCGCTTCAGCACTGGCTCCAGACTCGAGTCCCGAGACATATCACGCTGGTCTGTCACTGTCTTTTCAGCCCTTGGACCAACCTCTCATTTCTATGAGCAGGTGTTCCTTTAGAACTGGTCTCCAGGCACGTCGTGGTCACGACGGATGCCTCCAAAATGGGCTGGGGTGCTGTTTGCAATGGACACGCAGCCGCCGGCCTCTGGACGGGCCCATGACTGCATTGGCACATCAACTGCCTCGAGTTGTTGACAATTCTGCTCGCCCTGCAGAGGCTCCGGCTGTTGATCCAGGGTAAGCACGTGTTAGTTCGGACAGACAACACGGCAACGGTAGCACATGTCAACCACCAAGGCGGTATGCGCTCTCGTTGTATGTCACAACTCGCCCGCCGTCTCCTCCTCTGGAGTCAGCAGCACTTCAAGTTGCTGCAAGCCACTCACATCCCAGGCAACCTCAACACTACAGCGGACGCACTGTCATGGCAGGTTACCCTCAGGGGAGAGTGGAGACTCCACCCTCAGGTGGTCCTGCTGATTTGGAGTCGATTCGGACGGGCACAGGTGGACCTGTTCGCCTCCCAAGAATCCTCCCATTGCCCGCTCTAGTACGCCCTCACCGAGGCTCCCCTCAGCATAGACACGCTGGCACACAGCTGGCCCCCTGGCCTACGCAAATATGCATTCCCCCAGTGAGCCTGCTTGCACAGACCCTGCGCAAGGTCAGGGAGGACGAGTAGCAGGTCATCCTGGTAGCACCCTACTGGCCCACCCAGTGGCTGGAAGGGAGGCTGTCCCCTTCCACCTTGAAGGTGTACATTGCCGCCATAGCAGCACACCATGACACAGTCGACGGTAAGTCCTTAGGGAAGCACGACCTGATCATCAGGTTTCTAAGAGGCACCAGGAGGCTGAATCCCTCCAGACCGCGCCTTGTTCCCTCATGGGACCTCTCTGTAGTTCTTCAGGGTCTACAGAGAGCCACCTTTGAGCCTTTGAAGTCAGCCGAGCTTAAGGCACTCTCCTTGAAGACTGCCCTCCTGACTGCGCTCACTTCCATCAAGAGGGTTCTCTGTCAGCGAAACGTGCCTGGAGTTCGGTCCGGGCTATTCTCACGTGATCCTGAGACCCCGACCAGGCTATGTGCCCAAGGTTCCCACCACTCCTTCTAGGGACCAGGTGGTGAACCTACAAGCACTGCCCCAGGAGGAGGCAGACCCAGCCCTGTCGTTGCTGTGTCCGGTGCGTGTTTTACGCATCTATTTGGATCGCACGCAGAGCTTTAGAATCTCTGAGCAGCTCTTTGTCTGCTTTGGTGCACAGCGGAAAGGAAGCGCTGTCTCCAAGCAGAGGATCACCCACTGGCTCATTGATGCCATAACTATGGCATATCTCGCCCAGGACATGCCGTCCCCGGTAGGGCTACGAGCCCATTCTACCAGAGATGTAGCGGCTTCCTGGGCCCTGGCCAGAGGTGCCTCTCTAACAGACATTTGCAGAGCAGTGGGCTGGGCAACACCCAACACCTTTGCAAGGTTCTACAACCTCCGGGTGGAACCGGTTTTGTCCCAGGTAGTGGCACGCAACACAAGCGGATATGCCTGGGATAGCTGGCCGGGTGTATCGCTTGCACATAGGCCTTCCACCTCCCTTGGAGCTGAAGACGTGTGCCATTAATTCCCAGTAGTGTTCACAAACTTTGTTCCCTGGTTGACTTCCTCCGAGCCCTGTGGCAGTCGAGTTTTCGGAGAGACTAGCTGCCAGCCCAGTACATATGCTAACTAAGAGTCCTGTTCTGGGGTAGGTGCTCTGCATGTGGTGGTTCCCTGTAAGGCTAACCCCATGCGATATATATCTTCCGCTAGTTCGTTTCCCTGTTGGCAAACTGCGTCTTCCTAGGGCAGAGCCCCTCTGCCCCAGTCTCCATGTTTGTAGTAACTCCTCCCCCGTTGGGTAGGATCTACTTTGAAGATTTGGAGGTTGGAAAGACCATGTGACGTATTCTTCCACTTAAATATCCCCCCTCTCTTTGGGCGAGATGTGGTCTCCGCGGTGTCTTCCCCTTGGGAGGGACACCCCCCGACTATACCTGGCGGCCCAGTCGGATAATCCCCCTTCTTTTTTAGGGAGTGGAAAAAGAGAAGGGGAAAAGAGGCCACGACTGGGTTAAGCCTGTCTCTATCTTTTGGGTTGTCGACTTGTCCCCAAAGGGCCGTTCGACACTCATAACTATGTTGGGGGAGGTTACATGTCAACCTGGTGTGCTGGCTATGAGGCACACAGTAGTCTGCCCACCACACACCGCCAGTTCACGTAACACAGTTCAGCCAATTGTGGCGTTACGTATAGGGACCCCTAGTGTCACTACATCGACACAACGTCGAGTGAGTGACAGATAGGGAACATCATGGTTACTTGTGTAACCTCCGTTCCCTGATGGAGGGAACGAGACGTTGTGTCCCTCCTGCCACAACGCTGAACTACCCGCTGAAATGGCCGGACTTTATACTGGCTCCTCAGCATAAAACCTGAATGAGTGGTTGCATACCAGCTCCTTTTATACCCGTATGTCCGGGGGAGTGGCATGCAAATACCACTCGCCAATTTTCATTGGCCTTTTATCAAAGACCAGCGGTGTCTCGGGCTCCCAAGAATGACCCCTAGTGTCACTACATCGACACAACGTCTCGTTCCCTCCATCAGGGAACGGAGGTTACACAAGTAACCATGACAGTCACCTTAGTAATGTTTGTCTGATTCTGAGGCATGCAACTAGCAGTGTTTATATCCAAAATGAGATCCTATTGTGAATGCATTTACTTTCACCATATTTATAGATGCCTCAAAGCTAACAGATGTGAAATAAAAACCACAAAACTCACCTTTGGATTTAATTGGTCTTTAAAAAATACTCACTCTGGTGAGTTCTCAACTCTGGTGGGTTCTCAACTGGTTTTGCTTCGGGACCCAGATTTGACATTGGAAGTCAAGTGGTGACCCACTATAGTAAAAACGTAACCTGTATTTAATGTATCCTGGGTCGCATTTCCTTTTATCTTGCATAGTTTTGATCATGGTTTTCAAGTATAAGGGCATGAATCAAGTGACATTATTTTTGTTGTTGTTGTAAACAACAAAAGCTATAGGATTTTTTCTCTCCCCCTTTTAAAAATTGAAGAGCATATTTATTTATAGGCTATGAGTCCATTTTTATCCTGTTTGTTTCCTAATTTAAAACAACATTCAAACAGAACATACATATTACACAGGAGGAAAGGCTCCTCATTACCATGGTTAGGTCAATGTAGCTAGTCTTAAATAATAGTACTAATAATATTAAATTATATTATTGATGAAAATAAAATACATGCCGAAACACATTTTGAAACTTTAACTACAACTGCAAATGTTGATTGTCGAAATGTTGGGGTGCATGGTTGCTTTCCACAGAAACTCAAATAAATATAGGAGAGAGCAATTATAGAAATTATTTAGCCAATAGCCAGTGCCTTTGCTTAAGTTGGTTATCCTGCTGTGGTAACCTGTGCAGCTCTTTGAAACAAAACATTTTATATATATATATATATATATATATATATATATATATATATATATATATATATATATATATATAGGTCTTATTTTATTTTGTGATTTGACTAACTTGGCCTGTGCTGGCTTCTAGAAGACATAAAGACTTGACTCTTTTAAAGGAAGAACATTTTTGTAATAATATAGCCTTACTATCAAATGAGACTGTTTAATTCTACTATAAATTCTACACATTTTTCAGGCACAAAATCAATGACGATCTCCATTAGTGTGACACTAAACAAACACATAGGGTGGCAACGATAAATTAAACACATTCATATACTATTAAAAAGCATTTGTTTATATTACTGAGTCGAACAACATAGTGATATACAGATGCAACTAAATATTGCGATTCAAAAAAGAAGATGCAGTGACTTCTATGCATGGGCTCAAGTGAATCTGTGAAACGTTTATGTTAACTGGTTCATTACAACCATCCAAAAAAAAAACAATTCAGTAAATTGATTTGGACTTCCCAACGTTACATATGAGGGGAATTGGTGAATCATGTTTTACCCGGTTCATTTACATGAACTGTCCAAACAAACTGAATCACTTAAATGTTTTGGACTTTCCATGAGAGACAGAGGATGGTTTAAGCATTAAATACTGATGTGGGGATGCAGCACGGCTCGTCGGTGCGCCCCAGACAATGCTGCAACCCTAGGTGACTGCCTATACTGCCTGGCTATAGATCCACCACTGGCAATTGAAATGTTATGAATCCTGTTGCAATTTGGTTATTGGTTATTAGAAGCGATTAATGCTGTAGGGGTGTTGCAAAAATGAAGAGTCTTTCATTGGCACAGCTAGTATTTTTTAGTCTGGAAATGATACATCACATTAACAGCATGTCCTCTTAACAAACATTTTCTGTTTCCACTCATCTGCTTCATTCACTCCCTCACTCTCTGCATCCTCTCCTTCCAATTTCATGCATTGTGACTTTAAGTGTTGTGCAATAATTATTTAAAGTCCAAAGTATCGATGAGTGCAAGCTTAGAGGTTACACACAAAAACACACAAAGTGAAAGTGGGAAAGTTTTGCTCTCAAACAAGAAAGTTAGCAAATACCAGTGAAAGATAAAACTGAAGAAAAATATCAAATAATAAGGGATCTCGGTAACACTACAATAAGGGTCCATTTGTTAACATTTGTTTAAATCATTAGTTAACATGAACTAACAATGACAATACTTTTATTCTTGGTTAATGTTAATTTCAACATATACTAAAACATTTTTTCAAATCAAAAGTTGTATATGTAACATTAGTTAATGTACTATGAACTAAAAATAAACAATTGTGTTTTTATTAACTAACATTAACAAAGATTAATAAATGCTGTAAAAAATATATATTGTTCATTGTCAGTTCATGGCACCTAATGCATGAACTGATGTTAACGAATGGAACCTTATGGTAAAGTGTTACCGGGATCACTTCCTTATGGATAACCCAATCATAAAACATCTTTACATGTTGTTACGCTCTTGAACAAATATTAAATTACACAGACACATCTAGAATCACATGTTCTTGAAGAATGAAGTATGTATTTTTTTTCATTGTGCTTTAGTACTTGTCCAAAATTGAAATTCAATCTGGCATTGGCTTTCAACAATAATGAGTGTGATTGAAATATGAAATTCAAACAGCACTGAAAACTAGGCAATCAAAGAACTGTTGCCTTACACAAGAAAGACAAAAAAAGGAGACAGACATACTAAAGATATAAAGGACAAGACTTCACACAAATCAAACCAAAAGCCTGCACTCTTGATTAATGAATCAAAGATTTGGGCAAGATTCTGAAAGGTTAACAGAAGAAATAATCAATGAAACTTTGGATTCTCTTCACACTCATTCACATTTCAAAAGTACTGTTCAAATGGTGACCTGACTATGAGAAAAATAAAGTTTCTATTAACTTTTCTACTCTAGTAGCCAGCAATTTTATCTGATGGGTAGACTTGACAGGGTTCACCATGAAAGCTTCTGCATTCATTGTGATGCATATTAAAAGGATCGTTTACTCACTCATGTTATTCAAGCCTGTTTGACTTTGTTGAACACAAAAAGGAGGCAGAAAGTTGACAGCCTCAGTCACTATTTACTTTCATTGCATCTTTTCTTTTTCCATAGAAAAAGACTGGCCTCATGTTAACTCATGCATTGCCAGCTTTGGGGATAGTTCCTGAAAACAGGAGCTTTAATTAGAAAGAACAGGGAGAATTAAATGAGAGATTTAGCCATTTGAATCAATCATGGTTTAAGCTCAAGAAACAAATCAGACGTAATTACTGCCACAGGTAAACATCTGCAGTGGTTTGTCACTTCATGTTAAATCTGCACATTTATTTTGATATTTTTGTAGCCAAAGTATTGAAGGTTGTTGGGAATAGGGTATAGTGTCACTGTGTGAGAAGATGCTGATTAATGACTAATATTTAGCACAATACACAACCATAGCAAGGTCGATAAATCAACCTCTGATCTAGTGCTCAGGGTTGGCGCTAGAGAGCATGAATACTTTATAGTAATACTTTCAGTTAAATTGAGACTGTCTTTTTAGACTTGAATGAATGAGTATAAATGTTTAATGCCCTAGATTTTTTCTTTCAGTAATTTAAAAAAATTTTTTTTTATTATTATTAATGCTACTCAGGAGTGTAATCAACTTTTAGGCTGTCAATTGCAAGTGCTCTGAATGCAAGGGGATAATAGGAGGAGCTTTAGGTGTATGTGGCTGAAGATTGGGAGTGTAAGGCTGGCACCATTATGTCTACGCCCAAAAGGTGCCATTTCTGGTAAAGGTCAAAGAACTCTGCAAGAGCCAACGTCATAAAACTCTCACACAGAAGAGCATCTCCACCTGAGACAACACACCCTACTGAGTAAGGAAAATAAAATGCAATCTGCTCACTCTCTTCCATACCTCACACCTCAGGTCACTTTAGAGTCACCAAAAACTAAGTTATGACTTATCCTGTTCTGTAATGTAAAAGGTTTTCTGATCATACATGTTTGGTATCATTCAAGAGGTCTCAGTGCAACTGGTAAAATGGTTTCATTCCCTTTCAGCAAAGTCAAATTACATGTAAGATTTAAGAACTTAGTAAAATACTGTATTCTATCAGGGGCATGCCCCTCCTAGGTCTCTCACAGGAACCATATGCTGTATGCAGATTAGGTGTATTCTTTGTAAACATCAAATTACCTACTCAGTTACAAGTTTCAAAGGTCTACTAACAACCCCCTAAATTGTAAACCAAATCCTGAATAACATCAAACAAACACATCTGAAATAACAATAGAATTTGGTACTTAATGAGAGATGGCAAAGGAGACAGGGAATCTGTAGTCAGATCTCCCACACAATTGCTGTGTGTCGTTTTCTCTATCAGGTATGCAATTCTTATTTCTTATGTTTTGATACATTTTCGAATTTGACTTATTATTGTCTAATTGGAACTGATGAATGTATTATTTTACTTGGTAAATAAATTGTTACATTTGAGTTTATTCTGATTTACTCTGAAATTATTATCTTTAGTAGATTAAGTTAAGTCCATGTTTCCGCAAATCTACGACCAGGTTAGTAGCGGACTAAAGCTCAGTTCTGAGTGGAGCATGGGGCACACCGACTGAGACTTTAGAGCTCTGACTAACAAATTGGCATTAGTTCAAGTGTGCTTAGAGTGTACAGGCTCGATATGGAATTTCCGTTTAGGACAACATGAAGTTGATCGACCAACCTAAATAGGGTGAAGTCTAAACCTCTGGTTATTGTAAAATTGTTCTAGCTAAGTGTACATAGGCAACTATGGCATGATTATATAAAACTATGTTTAACTTTAACTTAGGTAATGTTGGTTTATCTTTGTAAATTTTAGCGGTCATGACCCCTGAGTAGAAATAATGTTACTCTAATTAAGTGTCTGCTATCTAAGGGGACTAAACAAAATACTTTTAGATAAAAGAGCAAGCATGAGCAGCCATCTAAATAGTATTAGTCAATTACCTCTGTCTAATGACCAAGACTGGCGAGTTTGTGATCGTGAGAGCCGTGTACACGGCTGGCGCAAGACTCTCTAAGCAACATAGGAATCAATAGGACATAGGCATACAATATAAAATAAAGAGTTAATACGATGATCAAATGTTAAACCAAATGTAATAATAATAATTAAGTTTGGAACATTAATATTTCCTTGGAAACTTTTATAATTGATGTCAGATAAAATAAACGGGGATCATAAAACGAATAATATAGTTATTTAATCAGAACGAAATAACTTAAACTTAATGCTCACGATAAGACAGAACGCTCAGGAGACCTTCAGCCACGCCACTGGATACCATCATTGGGCTTTTGGGTGTTGTTCTATTTGTTCTGCCTGTGATGGGAGTAGTTTTAGGATTTCGAGGCTGGAGATTTGTCAGTATGTAATGGGAGAAGCTTTAGAGATATGTGGCTGGAATGCACAAGAATGCACCGTTTAGGTTTATAGACATACACATGGTGTAACTGTGCAGAAAGTATTTAGGTCTGCACAAACACAAACATATACCTTCAACAATATGTGCTGGGAAGGATTATTGAGCTGGACTTTTAATGCTTGGCAGAGGAAAGTTAAACTCCGTGGCCTGAGGGGTTAAGAACAGAGGAGAATGAGAGGAGCAAGGGACAGGAAAGATATGGGCATCCTCAATTGAAATTAATTAATTTACAATGCATGAAATCACACAGCCAGGTGATAGTGAAATTGCCACTGGCAACACTCCCTGATGAGAGAAAAAGAATTAGAAGGACTCATACACCATCCACACGCGAACATAAACAACCATGAAAATGAGTGCAGAGCGACCGCTATTTACGAAATAGTTTATGTAAAACTGCATGTTGCATACCGCTCTGCAATTGTGAAGTTCTTGAAGAATTCAGAACAAACATCTTTTGCTGTTCATGGCTAGCAAAAACACACCTGTTTTATGCCTAGAGTACAACATTTGTTATCTCCTATGGATTAAAAAGGATTTAGAGAGTCACAAGTTTCTTGTATGTATGAGTGTGTGTGTGTGTGTGTGTGTGTGTGTGTGTGTGTGAGAGAGAGAGAGAGAGAGAGAGAGCACTGCTGAGTTACCAACATAGCTGGTCACCATCTCATATTGTGGATGTTGGTCATCAGCATGGGATGCTGTTGTCCACAGAGGCTGCTTAACAAGCTTAAACAACAAGATTGCCATGGTCAACAAGCTTCACGACATAGACAATGCTAGTCTTTCAAGACATCATACAATGTAATGTCATGATGCTTGGTCACAACATGCGCAAGAACAAAGAACCAATGTGTTTTGTTTACTGACATTGCCGTCATACTGGATTCAGTGATTAAAACTATTTTTGCATTATTCATCAATGATTTGATTTGATTTTAGAGTGAAAAACAAATTCAATTACAGTTGATTCATCATGCAAAAATATTGTATGCCTTCAGAAGACTTGGAAAATAATGGCAAGTCGCATGGAATACTTTACATAATTTTTTGCTTTATAAAGTGATAAAAAGAGTCACTGACCTACTGCCACTGCACTGAATTCAGCCAACAGAACTGGATTAAATTATCATTAAATTACCTCATTTTATGTTCCACAGAAGAAAGACAGTAAGTAAATAATGAGAGTATTTTTACTTTGGGGTTGACTATTACTTAAAGTTGCCTGATGAATAGCATGGCTGTGTTGGTCAGCCAACTGGACCAGC
The DNA here is from genome assembly GCF_019703515.2 of Myxocyprinus asiaticus. Classification (NCBI taxonomy): domain Eukaryota; kingdom Metazoa; phylum Chordata; class Actinopteri; order Cypriniformes; family Catostomidae; genus Myxocyprinus; species Myxocyprinus asiaticus. The sequence continues at coordinate 27,579,954 of NC_059357.1, read as the reverse complement.
AACAAATCAGCATAAACCAGCCTGGACTATGTTGGTCTAAGCTGGTCTTATCAAGCAGACGATGTCCAAAGTTTTTTGGGGTTATTTTCTTCTTTGTTACCTGTTATTGTTTATAAGAATAGTTTTAAAAAGTAATTCAGAGAGTTGTGTACTTCAGCTTTGTGAGCTCAAAGAACAGCCTGAGCCATGTGGCTGAATCCAGTCTGAGTTTGTGTCTCTGGTGGATGCTGTACAGTAAGTATGTGGGAGTTTGGGATGGGATATAATGAGCAGTGTGAGTTTAGAACTCAACACCCGCAACGAGGTATCATGCTCACATAACTGAGCCTGTGGAGCTCCCTAATGAAGGACAAGGTTATACCTTGCCTAACGGTACCTATGTGTGTTTGTATTTGTTTTAGAGGTGATGTGCAGTAATGAGGGCTAATAATGTTCGGTACCTGTGTGACATATAGGTCAGATCACACAGAGAACAGTCTGGTAATGAGATACGAAAGACCATAGTCTTACAGGAGCCTAACATTACACACAAACACAGTAACAGGAAGGTCAGAGTTCATTGCTTGTTTATGTTTGTTTATTGCAAATGCCAACCACAAGTAAAGGAGCATGGTTTATTAGTTGCACTATTTTGAACAGCACTATATGATATAGGATGCTTTTTGATAGAGGTTACAAGAAAAACCCACTCATACACACGGGGGGTATTCACTAACAATGAAATGCGTCTGCTGATAGCGTCATTTATTTGCACATGCTGTCTACGTTGTTTTAGCACCTGGATCACTAAAATAATTATGCAGATCAAGTAACATTTCAAGCATGAACACAAAAAATCTACGCTGAACGCAATTTGCACGGCACAATTTGCCATCTTTCAAGTTGGTTCTGAGTGCTACTGTAGGTTGTGGAAGATGCAGCAGACTACTGCGATCTGGTAAATTTTACTGGGACTGCACAGCATCACTCCTCCGCTACAATCCAGGCACCAGAATGGGCTCTTTAAATGCAAAAAGAGCTCTTCTTCACCACAGTGGAAAATGTACATAAACTTCACTTTTTAAATACAATTCTGTTTACCGGTAGTTTTCCAAGGGCTGAAGAAGTACAATGTTAATTGGGGCAGGCAAACAGCACTAACTATTGTGAACAAGGCACATAATCTATAATACTAAGCCTGGTTTACATTGAAAGGAGGCTTGTTTTTACAGAAAAGAATGACAATGACTTAATGGTAACACTTTACAATAAGGTTGTATTCATTAATATTAGTTAACTACATTAGTTAACATGAAAAACAATGAACAATACTTTTTCAGCACTTTTTAATCTTGGTTGATGTTAATTTCAGCATATACTAATACATTTTTAGAATTAAAAGTTGTATAGGTTATTCATTAATGTATCATGAACTAACCTAAACCAACAAAGAAACATTGTATCTTTATAAATTAACATGAACAAAGATGAATAATTGCTGTAAAAATGTATATATTTTTCATTGTTAGTTCATTGTTATGTAATGCATTTACTAATGCTTACAAATAGAACCTTATTGTAAAGTGTTACCTACTTAATTATGTTGGGCCTCATGTACTCAGATAGCAAACAAAGACAGGCCTACATACAGTCATAAAGCCTGACTGCGGCCTATAGGAACACTTGAAGCCTCACAGCCACAACAACGGTGCCAAAATCAAACAAAGGGAGTCCAAAACAGACTACAGATCCCATGAAGCCTTGCTCACTTTACACCTATGTGTGAAATTCTGGAGGATCGAACTCTCAACTCCTATTGGATGAAACGCACGACAGAACGCGCCCCCAACCGTGATGTCATCGAGAGTATAAAACCCGGAAATTCCTTCTAGGCGTTGCTTCCAGTGACAGAATATGCCACGTCTAGATGCAGCCCTGCTGCTCTCAGGTTTAGCCTCTTTGCCCAAGGAAGTAACATACGTACCTGAAATTTGGCCATATGATCTCGCTGGACGAGTTGAGATTTCTCCATGTTCCACTGAACACGCTAACGGATCCGAAGGAGACTGCCGAGCAATCCGCATCTTCACCCTTTTGCCTGCAGAAGTGAAGAAAGAAGATTTCTCTTCCTTCTTCAACCGAGTCAACTTCGCTGTTTTCTCCGCCGACCCACCAAGAATCAGCCACTGTACCGCCCGCCGACAAAGCGAGGAAATGGCCTCCCGTCATCACCCGAGATTCGAGGAACCGAGTCAGAGTCAAACAATGGATGAACACACATTCTACCCACGTCCTCACGCGATTCAAGTAAGAGGTTTATGTCTGGGCAGAGATAGATTATTATAGTGTGTTATTCTTGTGTATCACGGCTATTGCTTATACAGTTTACGGACTGCCGAGTCCGCTCAATGCTGCCACGAATGAGATTTGTTGGTTTGTAGTCCAACCACGTTGGACTGTTTGTGAATTTCCGCCATCACGGGTGAGACGTGCACACTAAGTTTATCCATTAAAGAACCAACGACCGTGGCGGATGGATTACGAGCCATTCACCGCGACTCTGAGTGATAAAATAACAGTTGCCCTCTCTCCCACGATTGCTGAAACCGGCTTCGGTGCTGTCACTCTGTTCTCTCTCTCGTACTATCCACACACACACACACACAACCCCTCACAAACATACCCGCACACACATTTGGCGAGCAGATAACTTGGCGATACAGTCCAGCTTTGTCCCTAAGTTATCAAACCAGCGGAGACACGCCTAAAACGGGCAGACGCCATTAACCAGTCTCTCCACCCACATACGCGGCCACATTCTCTGGTCGGAAACCTCACGTAACGTACTCTCCACGAGAGCCACATCTGCCATTTTGTTCACTCCACTCCTTACACAAACACACACACACACACATACCTTCCTCCTGTGTATTATAGGCTTATTTGTTACCATATCTAATCATGTTACTGTTTAGTTTATAGTTGGAAGTCGGAAGTTTATTGACTGCATTGTATTGATAATAAACTGATATTACTGCATTAATTAACTTTGTTATACTTTAAAGAGAAGTGTTTTGGTATTGTTTTGCATGCCCCTGTGTCAAGGGCTGGCAGGGGATGTCTGTGCTCAGATTCAAGCCTTCATTGTTTTCCTTTGAATGTCGATGTTCTCCGGACGTCGACTTTCCTAAGAGAACAATCCTAGTGAGACTGCTATACTGTCTGGTTAATAGTCCCCGATTCCAGGGTGGGGCCGGGCGATATTAATCCTCATTAATATTCTATTGATTTGGATAATTAATAATTATCTTTAATGACTGTTGATTTGAAGGATCAATAAGCTAATGTTAATTCTAATCAATGTTCTATTGATTTTATTAATTAATAGTCTAAGCCTAATGAAGGCTTTTATATCTTTGATAAAAATTAATATTCTATTGATTTTGATATTTGATGGTTATCTTTGATGATTGTTGATTTAAAGGATTAAAAAGCTAATTATCTTTGATAATTATTAATTATTGCTAATAACCAAACCCGCTCATTGAACGAAGCGCCCAACAATTAAAAGGCAAAAATTGTATTCTATCATAATATTTTCACTCTCATGCTGTTCCAAATCTGTATTGCTTTCTTTCTTCCATATAAACACAAAATGAGATGTTAGGCAGAATGTTCACCATTCAGTCATTCACTTTCATTGCATCCTTTTTCCATACGATAGCAAGTGAATTGTGACTAAAGACCTGTTCACACCAAACCATTTTTTTCAGTGCGACAGTTCAATCTGAACAAACTTTTGAATGGGAACTATGGATTCCCATCACTATTCAAACTGAGTCTGACAAATCGTCCACCGATAATCCAAAGGTTTTTTTTTTTTTTATGGAGAGTAGTCCGATTTTTTTCTTCTTCGGACTGTGATGAAAACTGACTGACCAATGAGTCATTTTTCCAGAGTTGCTGCAGCTGCTCAATCCAGCGCATTGGTGGCACTAATCAACTAGCAAACATCAGCATTGGACATGCAGCTGATACTTTAAATACTTAAATTAAATACTTAAAAATAAATAGTTGCAGTTCATGAACCCTTTATACTGCAAACATAAACCCGGTCTGTTTTCGAAAGTCTGCCTATGTTTTTTTGTAAAATTTACATTATTTAATATGTATTTCACTGTGCCTGTTATATTCTCACGCCATTAAAAATAGCAGCAAGGTTCAGAAATTGGTTTGCTCTAAGCTTGTAAAATATCCCATAAAAAGACTCATGCAATATTTTACTGTAGACAAACAAATTGCAGAACCACACTATTATTGTCATTGCAAGGATAATATATCTGTAACGTTGGGTACATGGAGAGGAAGAGAGGAGACACAGGAGTAGAATCTTTCAATTATAAACGCTGGAGTGGAATAAACAATAAATCTTAACATCAAAACTTAACACAACGTAACACTTCCAAAACTGACATTGAATGAACAAAACAGGAGGGTATTTATACAAACAGTGCTTACGAGGAATGGAGGACAGGTGAAGAAGATGAGGAACAGATGGAAGTGATAAGGGCAGTGAATTCTTGGAAATGTAGTCCAGGGAAACAATTCAAAATAAGAGTCCTCAGAACAGAATGGTGAATAACTGTGACAATATCAAAGTATTGCAATATTTTAAATAAAGAAAAGACTGTGAGCCTGTGTTTTCTTTTATTTTGTTTTTAATATTATGCGTTATATTTTAAACTATACCTGTTATCTTAATGTACATTATTCCACATGTATTTATATCATTGTTCTTTGTGTTATATTATCCAGACATTAATCCAGACATTATAAAAAGAGAAACTGGGGAGTCTGTTTGGAATATAATCATAGCAAAATATGTACATGTGCAAATAAATATGCAACAGCGCTCTTCTATACTCATCTCACTTCTCATCGGAAACTTTTGGAAGTTTGTCTCGAAAAATCGTCACGGATATGGTGTGAACATTACATAAGGCTGTCGTTCAGCATAACATCTCCTGTTGTGTTACATGGAAGATAGAATGTCATAGAGGTTTTGAAAAAAAAAAAAAATTAGGGTGGTTAAATGATGACAGCATTTTCATTTTTGGGTGAATTATCTCTTTAAATATGCATGGCACAGCGCTATGCCAGTGCAGATAGCGACTGGTTACATTGTACTGAAGGTGGTTAAACGTATAAGACACACTTTTTGAATTGAAATACTGCAAGCAAAAGTGGCCCAACTGTTCAGTGAATTCACCCCATAATGTTATGGATACACACAAGAAACACAATTTATTCACAATACAAGAAGTGTATCTCTTGCTGCTTGACTGTCCATAAAAGGCATAGGCACTTGTACAAAAGAACTTAAAGCACCTCATAACCTCTTTAAACTCCCATCCTGAGGGTCCTTTTGAAAAAGCTGACACAGTGTTTAGCGGCCACACCATTTAATGAGCACTTGATGAAGCCGGTCAGGTGTGTGAGCTCTGCTCTAGAGTTGAGCACTGCTGTGACACAAGAACAGAACATTGAACGGTAAGTGACAAATGATTGGCCTGCTCATGCCATCATTTCTCCCCTAACAACCAGACCTCTCTATCTCCCACAACCTCTTTTCCTCTCAATTCCTGCATATCCCCTTTCTTAGAGGACAGCTACATTTCACCCTGCTCCAAATCCAGTCCTAATCCTTCTGACTAAGCAGGGTTTCAACATTGGTGTAATGGGATCCTCGAAACAAACTAGCGGCAAACCCAAACGCTGTCTTAATAGCACATGGGACTGTGGCAATCACACACCTCAGCTCATTTTTAAGAGAGATTCAGTGCCACATAAAGTTGCGACATTTATAATTATGCAAATGAAAAATTACTCCAAACACAGTTGCAAAAGCAATCGTTTGTGGTGATGAAGCCCTGAGTTTAAAGAGGATATATTTATTACATGGCCAAACATGCTGTGTAGGTTACAGAGGTACATGTTGACTAGCGGTTTGTGATTAGCCATTGGAGGACAACATAGCTCTGTGTAGATGGTTTACTTTCCTATTGCACAAAAACACACTGACACACAAATGATCAGACCAGGGTATCTGTGCCATAATAAAAGGACATTTTCTTTTAAAAGTGAGGATCACTATGCCCCAATCACTGAACAGCAAAGCATTTGTGACCTGTCTCATCATGTAGTGTTTGGTATAACACAAACCAAAGTCTTAAATATATTACCTCAGGTTTAAAAAAAAAATCGCCAGGACACACCACATAAGCTCATGTGATCATAAACTGCTAAATAGATTTACCTCTATGAAGTGACCATAATATTTTAAAATTTCAGTTGGGTGAAACAATGTTATACAATCAATATATTTTCTACTATTTTTTTTTTTTTTTAATCACAAATACTTCAAAATTAATAAAACAGCCTATATATGTAGTTTTTATTCAACACACAGCACATTCGGTTACTCGTTGTTTTATTTACACAAAATATATATTTACAAATACATAATTCTTTGGAGTTCACTTTTTCTACAGTATATACTGTAAATCTTAATACTTAACAGCCAATTGTAGAAAAATGCCTTCACAATGTTGCAATCAAAAATGGATGTGTAATAACAAATTACAGGCTAATTTAAAGGTAGTGTCATTTTTACAAATTTTAAGAGTTAGCTCATCCATAAAATGTAAATGCTGTCATCATATACACACCCTCATTTTGTTATGAACCTTAACATTTTTATTCTTTGGAACACAAAAGCAGATATAAGGCAGAACATGTGGGGCTGACCTTCTCATTTTCTTTCATTGCATCTTACTTTTCTATAAAAGTGAGTGGTTGACTAAAATTCAATATTGCAATATCTTTTGTGTATCTTTTGTAACAAACATGTTTGGTCAGTTAAGTGAAATCAAGTTGAAGTTTAGGAAATATGAGTAAAATTTATCATGTTGAAGCTGACAATCTACAACAATGAAATGAGTCCAACATGGTGAATTATCTAAATTTACCTCAGTTACCGGCTGCCTCACGGAAGACGCACAGCAGTGGAATCAAATCTAAAGTGATATTCAATGACAGACTGACAAACCATTGTGTAAAATGATTAATAAAAATACATTTATGCTTACCTTTTTCTAGCGACACATCCACTGACGGTTGGCCCGTTGAAGATTCAAAAATGTGCATGCGCAAAACTCTGATTTCTCTAACCAAGTTTCAACATGGAACAAACGTTGTGATTTTGACCAAATGGGTCAGTGGTACATGTTGATGAATCAGCCTAATTTGACGTTGAATATATGTTCTATTTTCGACCTAACAATGTTCTGACGTACCGACCAAAAAGTGAATGTTGATTCAACATTGAACATTTATCGACAACTAATCCTGACCATTACAACTAAAAATAGACTTTGAATCGACGTCTCCTTGCTATCTGGGTCTGTTTAATTGATTATTATAACTAGCTGTATTACTAGCAATAGTGTACCCAACCATAGCTAACTTTGAAACTGAAGGCTAATTTTATTCTATATTATCTTTTAGCAATATTTAGAGGAGCTAGCTAGCGCTAGCTGTCAGTGTCAAATAACACTACAGTTTGCCGGCTTTCTGCCACCACCATGTTCCGCAATGTTTGTAAATGGTGAGATTGGTCTATTGAAAGGTTTTGATTTTTATTTATCAATGTACCCCAGCTAATTTGCTTTGTATCCTAGCACAGTTTTCATGCATATCAAAATTTTCATTAATACAAGACTTGTTTTAATGGTTAACCAGAATCTGTGTCTATTTATCTGTTACATTTACTAAACTTCTACGAGCCTAAAACCAATGTAGCTACTTGTAGACAAATTATGCCTGTAATACGTGCAAGTTGCTTTAGATAAAAGTGTCTGCTAAATGATTACATACTGATGGGCTCCAGTATTTTGTGCTTAGCTGAACAGGTTGCTAAGAGAGAAATGGAGGTCTGTCTGATTTCACAGGTGCACTCAGTAACATGTTCCTACCTATTTTTACTAGCCCCTAAAATTTCTTTTTATGAAGGACTGAGTATCAGATCTGCCATGAACATGCATTTTATAATGAGAAAGTAGGGAGAGGATGAGGATGAAGGGTCTTTAGTGAACAAAACCCTATATTTCTGCTTCAGACACATGCACTGTTCTAATGGTTTCGTTCAACAGAGCAGACTGCACTCGATAGTGAGAGATGGGCTTCAGTGTCACTCTGTCTACCAGAGCAGCTAGAATCAGACCATCTGACACCACTGCCAGTAAAAGGGATGGAGAGCTTTTCTTTAATCGAGTGACTATTTGTACCCCTTCAGTGTGGTAAAGCCAACCAAAGCTACAACAAATTGCTAACTAAAAATTTGTGGCCTGGAGGGTAGTGCACGTTCCATCATTTTGCACAGTAACACTTATATGTGGGCGACTTGAGTCTATAAATACACACACACACACACACACACACACACACACACACACACACACACACACGTTTTGTTTTACATCATCATGGGGACTTTCCATAGACTTCTATGGATTTTATACGGATCTAACGATAATTTCTATACCCTAACCCTACCCCTAAACCTAACCCTCACAGAAACCTTTTTGCATTTTTACATTAAAAAAAAAATTAAAATAAGTAAATATCAAAAAAACATCGTTAAGTATGTTTACTAAACCATTTACCTCGTGGGGACCGCTGGCTGGGCCCCACAATGCACAGTAGGTGATCTCAGGTTTTACTATCCTTGTGGGGACATTTGGTCCCCACAATGGAGGTTAAACCTGTACACACACACACACACACACACACACACGCACACATATACAGTATTTACTTATAAATAGTGATATTAAAGTATACTTTTACTTTCTATAATACAGTATATACAATAATAATATCTGTTAATTAACAAAATGCAAATAGTATTATTTACACTATGGTGAAAGTTACAAATGGCACAATTTACACTAGGCTGCAAATGGAATCTGCCTTTCTTCATCTTCTGGAAAAAAAAAAAAACAAAAAAAACAAAACAAAACAAAAAAAACATATCTCCAACATATTGCCAATGTGTGAAATATTCTCTGTAGCATGTTTCCTTTAATCATGCACCAACATGTTATTAAGAAAATTAATTATACATGAAATGCAGGGACTTGCTGCCTCACTTGCGTAACACTCCATGACAGAATGAGATAAAGAGGAGGCTCACATGGCAAGAAGTCTATGAACTAAAAGTGTGGATCATGTGAAATAAGCACAAAAAAAACAAAACAAAACAAAACAAAACAAAAAAAAAACAACAACAACAATTAACAAAATTTCTAAGAGTTCCATGTTAGACGTTTTGAGCTGTTGTGATACTTAGAAAATGGGAAAGTGAGTGTGTGCACCAGGCATGATGGTCAGTAGATGGTGTTCTGGAAGTGTTGGAGGTAGCCATTATCATGCTTTAATTAGACACGCTCGCAGATGATAGGGCCAGAGCCAGGGGGATACCAGTGTGTGACAACAGGAAAGCAGACCTGCAACCAGCACTGCTCTCTACACAACAGCAATTCAAACTCACTTGCCATTTTCTGAGAGAGCAAGCAAAAAATTAAAAACAGAGAGACATAGACAGCATGGCACTTTTTAAGTCACAAGTTTAAGTTTTTAATATGCCCGACCATTTACTTCCATTTTCCCTTTTCCACTGACAGAGTGCCAGTGCCCCATCTGGAACCATACCTGACTTTTTCACTAAAGAGAAGCCGTCTCTGGCCAGTAAAATTGGCTCTGCACTGGTCCCTTAAAAATGAATCCAGTTGTGTGTTGCTGGTCCCACAAAACTGGATAGATCCTATTACAATAAACAAAGCTTTCTTCAGTGGCATCGCCCAATGCAACACATTTAATTTGTTATAACTTTGGACCTTTGCATCAAAAGCAGCTTGTCATAAAGAAACTGAATCAAATTACTTTAGAAGTTAAAATATGTGTATATCTCAAAACTTGCAGACTGATATCACTGTTAATTGGTCAACAGGTTGAATACTCTTCAGCTAAAATCGGTTGTGCTAACCAAAATTAGAATGACTGCCTCCAGTGGCCGAAGCTGTAAGTGTTATTGAACGTGAAGGTATGTGAGAGCTTCAGTTTCCAGGTGAAATGTCCACAGGGTGGTGCCAAAAGTGAGTTGTATTTTTAATTGTAAATTATTTAATACAGTCAACAGGATTGCATATTTTATTAACCCTAACCCAAACCCTAAACCTAACATAAATCTTTTAAGAGGAAAAATGCAACCTTTTAATAATGCCCATCACTGACTATGTGAATTCTTATTACTTTCCGGGTTTCATGGGACCAGAAGAATTCTCTTAGAGGTTGCTCGTGCAAGACAATATCAGTCACACCACAGGAAAAGATAAACACATTCAAATTGATGCAAAGATGTCTGATGGGAGATGGTGCTTGTCTGTCGGCAGGATAGAGTCTATGTCAGGGTACTGGAACATTTGCTAGCAAAATGTCAAGTTCCCATGTGATCATATTAAAACCTGTAAAACTTCAAGAAAGAGTATGTTTAATCTGCTTCATCAACATCAAACTTCTATTGTCCATCTCATGCAGTGCATGCAACAAAGGCAAGCTCATTTGAGCACATTTGAAATAGTGGCGTAGCACATGAAACAAGACAAGACAATTCTGAAATGTCTCTGAACTGATCAAAGAGTCAGTACGGGTCTACATGCAAAAAAACCAAACCTAATGAAGCCACTCTGTCCATTCAAAAACAAAAGGTATGAAAGTCAGATTAACAACAACTGTTTGGGAAGGTATTCAACAGTCAATAAAACAATAAAGGGTTATCAAGTGCAATCTATTGTGTTTCTCCAGTGTCTGTGAATGCTGGAAGATTGGATATCTGTTTAATTACTTGGGAACACTAAAGTCAAATAAACAAAACCAAACAAACAAAAAAGATTACATAGACAATACAAAATGTCCTCAGTTTTCATAATTGTGAAAACTGTGAAAGATGAAGTGTGTAATTTCTGCACCACTACTGTCACCAAACGACATGGTTACTTGTGTAACCTCCATTCCCTGATGGAGGGAACAAAACGTTGTGTCGATGTAGTGACACTAGGGGTCACTCTTGGGAGCCCAAGACACCTCTGGTCTTTGATAAAAGGCCAATGAAAATTGGCGAGTGGTATTTGTATGCCACTCCCCCAGACTTACGGGTATAAAAGGAGCTGGTATGCAACCACTCATTCAGGTTTTATGCTGAGGAGCCGATATAAGGTCCGGCCATTTCAGCGGGTAGTTCGGCGTTGTGGCAGGAGGGACACAAAGTCTCATTCCCTCCATCAGGGAACGGAGGTTACACAAGTAACCATGACGTTCCCTATCTGTCACTCACTCGACATTGTGTCGATGTAGTGACACTAGGGGTCCCTATACGAAATGCCACAATTGGCTGAACTGTGTTACGTGAACTGGCGGTGTGTGGTGGGCAGACTACTGTGTGCCTCATAGCCAGCACACCAGGTCAACACGTAACCTCCCCCAACATAGTGATGAGTGTCGAATGGCCCTTTGGGGACAAGTCGACTACCCAAAAGATAGAGACAGGCTAACCCAGTCGTGGCCTCTTTTCCCCTTCTTTTTTTCCACTCCCTAAAAAAGAATGGGGATTATCCAACTGGGCCACTATGTCTAGTCGGGGGGTGTCCCTTCCAAGGGGAAGACACCGCGGAGACCACACCTCGCCCAAAGGGGGGGAGGGGGGGGTATTTAAGTGGAAAAATACGTCACATGGTCTTTCCAACCATGTGGAGAGTCTTCAAGGTAGATCCTACCCAACGGGGCAGGAGTTACTACAAACATGGAGACTGGGGCAGAGGGGCTCTGCCCAAGGAAGACACAGTTTACCAACAGGGAAACGAACTAGCAGAAGATATATATCGCATGGGGTTAGCCTTACAGGGAACCGCCACATGCGGAGCTCCTACCCCAGAACAGGACTTAGTAAGCACGTGTACTGGGCTGGCAGCGAGTCTCTCCGCAAACTCGACTGCCACAGGGCTCGGAGGAAGTCAAACAGGGAACAAAGTTTGTGGACACTACTGGGAGTTAATGGCGCATGTCTTCAGCTCAAAAGGAGCTGGAACGCGCTATGTGCAAGCGATACACCCGGCCGGCTATCCCGGTCTTATACGCTTGTATTGTGTGCCACTACCTGGGATAAAACCGGTTCCACCCGGAGGTTGTAGAACCTTGCAGAGGTGTTGGGTGTTGCCCAGCCTGCTGCTCGTGATGACGACCTAGCACACCGGATACGTGACCCAGGGAACAAGGAAACTGCTCTTGCTGAACTCTTGAGTACTCCAACCACTTGGGCATGCAGCACAATTAAATGCAAAGGTAACAAAAAGATGGAGAGTTCTGCTTACCAGCTCCAGAGCAGCGGGGGTCTGCTTACCAGCTCCAGAGCTGCGGGTTTCGTCGACCCTGGGTTGCCCGTCTCAAGGGCGCTTTGAAGCCTTTCACGGGTTCTGGGTGGCCGCGAGATGGGTGGCGTCTGTTTCCTGCGGTGGGCTCCACGCCGGGGCCGGGCCGAAGGGGCGGGCTGCGGCGGAGCCGGTGCAGTCACTGGAGGGGGACGCCCTTAGCGACGAGTAGACGGGGTGCGGGATCTTGAGCCGCACCAGGGCAGGATATGCCGGATAGCCTCCGTCTACTGCTCCACCATCGAGAACTGCTGAGCAAAGTCCTTGACGGTGTCGCCGAATAGGCCAGCCTGGGAGATGGGGGCAGCAAGGAATCGTGTCCTGTCGGCCTCACCCATCTCGACCAGGTTGAGCCAAAGGTGGCGCTCTTGGACAACTAATGTGGACATCGTCCGCCCGAGAGACTGCGCCGTGACCTCCGTCACTCGGAGAGTGCCTCCCAGTAAAAAGTGCCTCCCACGACCTTGTCAACTCTTCACACACTTCCGGGAAGAAAGGAACGGGGGCAGGGCGTGGCTTTGAGCGGCGCTGTGAGCCCAGGAACTAATCATCGAGCCGCGAGGGTTCAGGGAAGAGCGGAGGTTTCCAATCTAGCCGACACTCGCGGCTGCCCGGGAAAGCAGTTCGTCATCTCCGCATCAGCCTGTGACTGGGCAATCGTCCCCGAAGGGAGGAGCCCAGCTGAGGCTTCCGCGTTCAACTGAATGGCGGGGAGCCTCTGGGGTGGCTTGTTTTCTTACGAAGGCGAGCCGCGTCCGCATCGTTGCCATGGACATGTCCTCGCAATGAGAACATGACCATCCATGAATGCTGTCTCTGCGTGAGCAGTGCCCAGACACGAAAGACAGTGATCGTGACCGTCAGAAGGCGAGAGATAATGAGCGCAACCAGGTATAACACACAATCGTAAAGGCATCTTTAAAAAGACGCGTCTTTAAAAAGACGTTCCGTGTGTGCCGCTCTTTTAGAGAAATATACTCTTTTTTCTTATTTCTGCCGAAGCACCCAGGGCCATTCTCTGCATTGCACCAGTGCAGAGGGGGGAGAAGCCGCTGAAATGCACCATCAGATCCAGCAGATGTGAATGAACAGTCGTGGGAATTCAGCTCAGTGAGCATGACCGTTCGGCTCCGAAGAGAAAATCTGAATGAGTGGTTGCATACCAGCTCATTTTATACCAGTATGTCCGGGGGAGTGGCATGCAAATACCACTCGCGAATTTTCATTGGCCTTTTATCAAAGACCAGAGGTGTCTCGGGCTCCCAAGAGTGACCCATAGTGTCACTACATCGACACAACTCCGAGTGAGTGACAGATAGGGAACAGAATTGCAAAAATGATCAGTGTTTTCAAACCCCATCTTCCATTGGTCAACAAACATACAGCTCTGTCCTAAACTGGTTGAGCCAATGTTCCTCTGTTTGGCTACTTGGGATGCTCAAACAAAAACAAAATTTCAGTCAGGACCACTTCCGTCAAATGAATACTGCACTTGAATACATGAATGAATCATTTATTTACTTATAGAAAATTAAAGCAATCTGTTGGTGTTGGCGGTATGGTTCTGTTCTGGGCAAACTCTCCGCCCCACATTGTCAGAGCAGGGAGTGCAGAGAATGCTTTGATAGCACCACAGTTTTACACTTTTAGAGGGAATCAACTTACTGTACAAATGCCTTTTTGACAGTTGTCTCTCCATAAGCCGGTATAGGTGAAAGGTTTTGAACATTAATACAATTTCACACTCCTAATGTTCATCGTATTGATTTTGAAAACACATTAATTCAAACCATTCCAGCTTCCAATGTATTTGAAATTGATTTAATGATAGTAAAAATAGTCAACTGCAGTATCATTAACTGACCTAAACAACACTGATCTTAGGCAGCTATAGGCAAAAGCAAACATACTTCTCTACTTTGAGATACAAATGGAAAGAAAACTCTTCTGATCTTAAAGGAAGAATATGACATTTCATCAATAGGAAATACATTATATTCTGTGACCAATCCACCACTAACTGCATGTTAGTGCAGTTATTTACAGATAAAAGCTATGCCAATCCACTTACTTGTCCATAACACACTTTCAGTTACACTATAACAAGCTTTCACATATTGCACATGCTAGTAGATCTAACCTTTTAGCAAGAAAGCAGCTCACAAAAACATACATTTTAAAACTGTGGTTAATTACTGTACTTCAAATCAAAAGCTCATTGAAAGCTTTAAGGCTATTATAGCATTGACTTTCTGCAAATTTTTTATTTATTTTTTTTCAATATACTGTCTACATTGCTTTTGATCACAGCATCTGTGACAAGATTTAAAAGGGTACTAAATGAGATCTCTGGGGAGAGGCTCTCTTTAAGCATGTTACTGAGCACTTTTCAAATTGCTAGTACTAATGTAATATGAAGCGAATTCCATATGTCTGAACTCTGCTGTGTGTAAACACATATATATTATGGGGTCTCTGAGAGAGCGGTTCAATGCACTCCTGCTTGAAATGGGCTGTTTTATTGGTGAATTGGACGATTTGTCTTTGGAGAGTACCTATAAAGCAATAACAGCCATATGATGGTGGAAAACAATGCCAAAGGGTGGATTTTGAGCCCAAGTGTGCGTTTTTTTCTATCAACATGCTCATGCCATTAGGGCCTAAGGTGGAAAACCCAGTTATGACGGAGTACAGTAATAAGATCTGCAATAGCCAAATACTATTAAGGGGGTTTGTGTGTATGTTTGGTAGCAACAGGCACACCATTGAAATCCCTCTTGTTTTGGCACTTTATAGTTATGCCCTCAATCTGACGACTGAGCAATATACACCATAAACATAAAATTACATTAAATCAAGTAACAGCATTACAAAACTAATGTATTTGTGAGCTCAATCTTTGTGTAGAAATGCACACATGTCCACTCAGCCATCACACTGATATATATGGTATGTAAATACTGAGGATGACTTCACCATTTTCTCTGGTTATGAGGCGAAATTATTGTATAAGCATTTCACTTTCTGAATGATTGGTGGCTTCTGTCCCTCTGTGAATTACAACATAAATATAGACTATTTCCTTTCAGCTGCGACACAAACTATGACTGGCAATTAATCCCCCCATTTGAGCTTGGAAAGCTCGTTTACAACCAGCTGACATTCCAGCAGTGTATATTTCTAATGCTTTACAACCCATATACTCTGTGAGCGAACAATGCAATGTAACAAAACTAGAACACTCCTGTTATAGAGTGCAACTATGGCTTTGTGAGAAACTGAAGGCAGCTGCCTTGGTGCCTCGTTGCCCAATCAGTCAATGACTTCAGACTTTTGGTATGAAGGTTCCCCCCTAAGGAAATGGTTAATTCTTAAATGAGTAAAATGCTTATTTTTATGGAAATGGAATCATAACTGATTGTTATATCATAGGTAGTGAAGGACTGCCTTAAAACTCAGCCAGAACAAGGTATTTTAGTAGACAATATGTAGATGCAAACATTGCATTCAGATGTGCCTCTAAAAGTGCTGTAAGTGATTCTAGTAGTTGTGGAACTTTAGCCAAATTTAGCTGTTGAATTAATGCCCTCCAATGGATGGGTTGATAGACAGAAAGCAACTCAAAGTCTTCTGATTGGCCTGTCTGTGGCCAGTGGCCAGTGTCCAGTGTCCATTCCCCCCAACCCCCCAGCTAAGTCTAGGACTGTCAAAACAGCTGATATTTCATGGCAACTATTTCAGTGATATCCCTGATAGCACACGTACATTACCCAGACGTTTATTTGATGCGTGTGTTTACATCTGGAACTTGTATTTTTTACGTTGTCTGTTCATCTGCAATACGTCTATAAGACGTATGTCGATATGTATGTCTCGGATGCCAATAAGCCATTTAGCAGATGTCTTTGAGATGTTTATGATTTAAAATGCTTGTAAAACTGATCTTTTAAAGATGTTTAGCAGATGTTAATTAGATTGTGAAGCTTTCCAGATGAAAAGATCTGAAACCAGCATCACTGGTGCTATCTGGGATCTGACAGGTAATATGGGTGTCATTTCATAAAAACTAATGTATTTATTTTTTACTAATTATTAATTACTGCACCTTAAATGCCTTCCTACCTCTGTATATATTTTTTACAGAGGTAGGAAGGCATTTTTCTTCCCTTTTCTCCCCAGTTTGGAATGCCCAATTCCCAATGCGCACTAAGTCCTCATGGTGACGTAGTGACTCGCCTCAATCCGGGTGGCGGAGGATGAATCTCAGTTGCCTCCTCGTCTGAGACCATCAAATCTGTGCATCTTATCACGTGGCATGTTGAGTGCGTTACCGCGGAGACGTAGCCGCCCACGCTATTTTCTGCGGCATCCATGCACAACTCACCACGTGCACCACCGAGAGCAAGAACCACACATTATAGCGACCACAAGGAGGTTACCCCATGTGACTCTACCCTCCCTAGCAACTGGGCCAATTTGGTTGCTTTAGGAGACCTGGTTGGAGTCACTCAGCACACCCTGGATTCGAACCTGCGACTCCAGGGGTGGCAGTCAGCGTCAATACTCGTTGAGCTACCCAGGCCCCTGAATGCAACATTTTTTAAACAGCCTTTTAACAACCTAAAAGTTTTTGTAAACAGCCTGTTGCCACTCTTTCAGTGTCCTTGGTTCAGAAATAGTTTTCCCATTCAACAAATCTAATCAACAAATCTACCATGCTGCAAGAATTCGTAAGCACCTGCAAGGTCGGCAGCTCTGTTGATTATAATCAAAGTCTTAAAAGGTTTGTTGCATTGCTTGCTTGCAGTGTGCACGCAATGTTATAATGAAGGGTAGAGTCCAGAAAGTTCAAAAAAAAAAAAAAAAAGCAAATATGTCTGATTTTCCCACAAAACTTTTGTAAAGGTATAATAACAGAATCATTTATTGTTTGATATTTAATGTTGGGACAACAGTGAAGATGCTGAATCTTGAGAGGAGAGAAACATGTCCATACCCATCAGCTGGTATTCCACAAGCAGGTTTGGGAGAGTTACTTTTTAAATATAATCTGTTACAAATACAGAATACTTAGTAATAATTTAATAAAAACTTAATCCAGTTACCTCAAAAAGAAAGTAATGTAATCAGATTACTTTTAGTTACTTTTAAAATAACCTCAAGATCGCATATATGAATAAAGTCAAGAGAAAAGCAATATTTTCTCAAGACTTTTAATCTTACCTTCTGAATGCAAACAAACTAGCTATTATTATATATAAGAAAAAAACATGAAAAACAGGGACTCAGACAGAATATGAATATGTTCAAATGTAGAACAGCTCCACATTTTTAACCATATCAGGTGAGTCCTCTATATGTTACAGAAAATAATTTATTTTCTCATCAAGCTAATACAGTTAGAACAGATGCACTGAATTACATATGTCTTAAACATAAAAAAAAAATCTGATAGGATATACCTCAGATTCAAAAACACAACAAAGTTGAATTCTGCCATGTATTGCAGTTAGCATGTAGGCTAATTGGCACTGACCATTCATTAACTTCAAAATCAAATCAAAATCAAATCACTTTATTGTCACACAGCCATATACACAAGTGCAATGGTGTGTGAAATTCTTGGGTGCAGTTCTGATCAACATAGCAGTCGTGACAGTGATGAGACATAGGTGAGACATATACCAATTTACAATAACATCAAATTAACACAGCACAATTAAACATCTGTTATACACATAATTACACTCAACAATATACAAATAATAACATACACTGTACAGTATACAATACGCACTATATAGATACACATTATTCAATAAAAATAAAAAATAAAAATATAAAAATATATTAAAAAAAGTATATATATATATATATATATATATATATGTAGAATGTACAGTATTGTACTGTATTGACATTCAGGCTGTCGGCTGATAGTCAGTTGTTAAGAGAGAATATAATATAATAATAATATAATTTATGACAGTCCGGTGTGAGATATAAGAGTAAGGGTAATAAAGTGCAGTGCTGATGTATTTGATCGTGGGAGATCAAGAGTTCAGAAGTCTGATTGCTTGGGGGAAGAAGCTATCATGGAGTCGGCTGGTGCGGGTCCTGATGCTGCGATACCACCTGCCTGATGGTAGCAGTGAGAACAGCCCATGGCTCAGGTGGCTTGAGTCTCTGATGATCCTCAGAGCTTTTTTCACACACTGCCTTGTATATATTTCCTGGAGGGAGGGAAGCTCACCTCCGATGATGTGTCTGGCAGTTCGCACCACCCATTGCAGTGCTTTGCGGTTGTGGGCGGTGCTATTGCCGTACCAGGTGGAGATGCAGCCAGTCAGGATGCTCTCCACAGTGCAGGTGTAGAACCGTGTGAGGATGTGGCGGTTCATTCCAAACTTACTCAGCCATCTCAGGAAGAAGAGGCGCTGATGAGCCTTCTTCACAACGACTTCAGTGTGGATGGACCATGTGAGTTCCTCAGAGATGTGGACACCAAGGAACTGGATGTGTGGACACCTTCTGACTGCAATAGGTAGATCACATGCTATCTTCATTATCATCATCATTATTATTAATGCCTCCAGTGCCTGTCATCTTGTTTTAAAGAATAGATTAAAATAGATTTAAACCTTTTTAGTGTGTCTTGATTTACTTATTCCTACTTTCTATGAGTTTTAAAATGTTACCAGTATTTTTTTTTTAATTTGCCAGTATTGCTCCCTCACCCATACTTTTGAACTGTTCTTAACAATACATTTATAATAAGTATCAAAATCAGATAAATTATCCATTGCACTTTCCCCCTAAGAACTTAATAACATTTTCAATTCATTTGGTATTCATGTGTACAATCTGGATTTTTTTAACAAAGAAAAAAAAAGAAATGCTGTCCCAGTTACTGTTGTCATAACAACATGAACAATTTTAGAGTTTCAACTGAAGTAAAGATGGAAATTAGAAGTCACACTAAAGTTTAGACAATAGGAGTCCCATGTACCGGAATACTGGCCGTTTGCCAGGGTGAGTGGTCATTTCTCCGCTTCTATTCCTGCACAAACGATCGACAGACGGTCGGACGGCGAAATTAGGGAACACATATGACTAATTTTAGCTATCCTTGCTTACGTGATTTTCGTGTGGGTGTTACCTTTAAATGGTTCTTTAAATTATATGTTGGGTCCTTGGAATATCACTGCAAATTCACAGCTGGAAGGTAAATTGCACTGAACTATAATGTTGTTTCCCTTTTCTCCATTGAAGAGAATTTCCACCAAAATTTTAATTTTTTAGTTCAAGATGGTCCACAGACCGGGAGCACAGATGGCTGTCGTCGACTTCCTTTCCAGGAATGGGGGGGAGTGGTAGGCAGGCCGGATACCACCCCGGCCTGAGTCGGGCGGTGGGGATATGTGGCAGCGGGGGCGTGGTCAAGCATCTCTCCGGAGAGAGAGAAAGCGGTAAGGGCGCTTACACCTGAGCTAAATTATGTCTAACACCTGTCTCTAATTTCAGTGAGCACGAGGAGAGCGGCATAAATAGAGCCACACCGCAAGTAGACGGGAGAGAGAGCCTGGGTACCAGAGATCCTATTGTGAAGCCAAGAGTTTATTATTGCGAAGCTGAGAGTTTATTATTGTGAAGAAATTTGTTTATTTTGAGAGTGAATTATTGAACAGCGTGAAAACCCTGAAAAAGTGTATCTGCTTCAGTGAGGAGAATAAAACACCTACCTGAACCAGGAAATTTCCTTCTCGCCTCCTCATTTCATTGAGAAGTGTTACAAGGGACATTCGGGGATGTCTTCAAAAGACCATTTCAAGGACGTAAAAAAATAAAGGCAAATGACAATGCTACTGCGCATGTCTGGTGCTGAAGCATTTCCGGTAGCGGCATCTTTATAGCTCAGAACTATCTAAACAAAATGCTTTTTGCATACTTTTTAAGTCTAGCTAAAACAGAACAAATAAGATATATTCAAAAACTAAAAATAATCAATGAGGTGCCATTACCGGAGCCTTTGAGGCAACGATGGAAGCATATCATAGAACGTCACGGTTACTTGCATAACCTCCATTCCCTGATGGAGGGAACGAGACGTTGTGTCGATGTAGTGACACTAGGGGTCACTCTTGGGAGCCCGAGACACCTCTGGTCTTTTATAAAAGGCCAATGAAAATTGGCGAGTGGTATTTGCATGCCACTCCCCCGGACATACGGGTATAAAAGGAACTGGCGTGCAACCACTCATTCAGGTTTTATGCTGAGGAGCCGAGACAAGGTCCGGCCATTTCAGCGGGTAGTTCAGCGTTGTGGCAGGAGGGACACAAGTAACCATGACATTCCCTATCTGTGTTACGTGAACTGGCAGTGTGTGACAGGCAGACAACTGTGTCTTCAGCCCAGGCAAGCGATACACCCGGCCGGCTATCCCAGGCTTATCCGCTTGTATTGCGTGCCACTACCTGGGACGAAACCGGTTCTACCCGGAGGTTGTAGAACCTCGCAAAGGTGTTGGGTGTTGCCCAGCCCACTGCTCTGCAAAAGTCTGTTAGAGAGGCACCCCTGTCCATGGCCCATGAGGCCGCTACACCCCTGGTAGAATGGGCTAATAGCCCTACCGGGGGCGGCACGTCCTGGGTGTGATATGCCATAGCTATGGCGTCAATGAGCCAGTGGGTGATCTTCTGCTTGGAGACAGCACTTCCTTTCTGCTGTGCATCAAAGCAGACAAAGTGCTGCTAAGAGATCCTAAAGCTCTGCATGCGATCCAAATAGATGCGTAAAGTGCGCACCAGACACAGCAATGACAGGGCTGGGTCTGCCTCCTCCTGAGGCAGCGCTCGCAGGTTCACCACCTGGTCCCTAAAAGGGGTGGTGGGAACCTTGGGCACATAGCCCGGTCGGGATCTCAAGATCATGTGAGAGTAGCCCAGACCGAACTCCAGGCACGTTTCGCTGACAGAGAACACTTGCAGGTCTCTTACCCTCTTGATAGAAGTGAGCGCAGTCAGGAGGGCAGTCTTCAAGGAGAGTGCCTTAAGCTCAGCTGACTGCAAAGGCTCAAAGGGGGCTCTCTGTAGACTCTGAAGAACTATAGAGAGGTCCCATGTGGGAACGAGGCACGGTCTGGAGGGGTTCAGCCTCCTGGAGCCTCTCAGGAACCTGATGATCAGGTCGTGCTTCCCTAAGGACCTACCGTCCACTGTGTTATGGTGTGCTGCTATAGCAGCAACGTACACCTTCAAGGTGGAAGGGGACAGCTGCCTTTCCAACCTCTCCTGCAAGAAGGAAAGCACCGATCTGACTGCGCATCTCTGGGGGTCTTCGCATCGGGAAGAACACCACTTAGCGAACAGACGGCACTTAAAGGCATACAGACGCCTCGTAGAGGGGGCCCTAGCCTGAGTGATCGTGTCTATCACCGCGGGTGGTAGACCGCTTAGGTCTTCTGCATCCCATCCAGGGGCCAGACATGGAGATTCCAGAGGTCTGGTCGTGGGTGCCAGATGGTGCCCTGTCCCTGAGAAAGAAGGTCCTTCCTCAGGGGAATTTGCCGAGGGGGAGGGGGGGCTGTCGCGAGGAATGTGAGGTCCAAGAACCACGTCTGGGTGGGCCAGTAGGGTGCTACCAGGACGACCTGCTCCTCATCCTCCCTGACCTTGCACAGAGTCTGTGCAAGTAGGCTCACTGGGGGAAACGCATATTTGCGCAGGCCAGGGGGCCAGCTGTGTGCCAGCGTGTCTATGCCGAGAGGTGCCTCGGTCAGGGCGTACCAGAGCGGTCAGTGGAAGGATTCTTGGGAGGTGAACAGGTCTACCTTTGCCTGTCCAAATCGACTCCAGATTAGCTGGACCACCTGAGGGTGGTGTCTCCACTCTCCCCTGAGGGTAACCTGTCGTGACAGCGCATCCGCTGCAGTGTTGAGGTCGCCCGGGATGTGAGTGGCTCGCAGCGACTCGATGTGCTGCTGACTCCAGAGGAGGAGACGGCGGGCGAGTTGTGACATACAACGAGAGCGCAGACCTCCTTGGCGGTTGACATATGCTACCATTGCCGTGTTGTCTGTCCGAACTAACACGTGCTTGCCCTGGATCAATGGCCAGAACCTCCGCAGGGCGAGCAGAATTGCCAGCAACTCGAGGCAGTTGATGTGCCAACACAGCCGCGGGCCCGTCCATAAGCTGGCGGCTGCGTGCCCGTTGCAAACAGCGCCCCAGCCCGTTTTGGAGGAGTCTGTTGTGACCACGACGCACCTGGAGACCTGCTCTAGGGGAACGCCTGCCTGTAGAAATGTGAGGTCGGTCCAAGGGCTGAAGAGATGGTGACAGACTGGCATGATGACCACGCGATGTGTCCCGCGGCGCCATGCCCATCTCGGGACTCGAGTCTGAAGCCAGTGCTGAAGCGGTCTCATATGCATCAACCCAAGCGGGGTGGCCACCGCTGAGGATGTCATATGCCCCAGGAGCCTCTGAAAGAGTTTCAGTGGAACTGCTGTTTTCTGTTTGAGCGCCTTCAAACAGGTCAACACCGACTGTGCTCACTCGTTCGTGAGGCGCGTTGTCAATGAGACTGAGTCCAACTCCAAACTGAGAAAAGAGATGCTCTGAACCGGGAGGAGCTTGCTCTTTTCTCATTTGACCCAAAGCCCTAATCGGCTGAGGTGCGAGAGCACCAGGTCCCTGTGTGCACACAACATGTCCCAAGAGTGAGCTAGGATTAGCCAATCATCGAGATAGTTGAGAATGCGAATGCCCACCTCCCTTAACGGGGCAAGAGCTGCGTCTGTGACCTTCGTGAAGATGCGAGGGCAGACCGAAAAGGAGGACCTTGTACTGATACGCCTGACCCTCGCATGCAAACCAGAGGAAGGGTCTGTGTCGAGGTAGAATCGAGACGTGAAAGTGTGCGTCCTTCATGTCTACCACCACAAATTAATCTTGATGCTGGACGCTCGCCAGAATGCATTTTTGCATCAGCATCTTGAATGGGAGTCAGTGTAATGCCCGGTTCAGGACTCGCAGGTCCAAGATTGGCCGCAACCCACTGCCTTTTTTCGGTACGATGAAGTAGGGGCTGTAAAACCCCTTCTTCATCTCAGCCGGAGGGACTGGTTCTATCGCACCCTTCCGTAGGAGGGTGGCGATCTCCGCGCGCAAGGTAGCAGCGTTTTCATCCTTCACCAAGGTGAAGTGCATACCGCTGAACCTGGGCGGACACTTGGTGAACTGAATCACGTAGCCGAGTCAGGCGGTCCGGACCAGCCATCGCGACAGATTGGAAAATGCAAGCCACGCAACCAAAGGGACAACCTCATTGGATGTACCGGCAGGTGGGGCCTCGCGGCGGAGCGGAGTTCAAGGTGCCACACCATGTCGTGGCTGTGCTGAGTCTAGGGACATCGAAGCACTTAGCTGGCTCCTTGTGATCACCCCCGGAACAGCCTGGGACAGGGAGGAAGAGGCCTGTCCTCGCAACCCTTGGAGACTGTCACATCGGGGGTGGATGTGTGCCATAGCTGGGCGCGCAGGGGCGGGGAGACCGCCCCTGGAGCGCCAATCCTGCAAGGGTAAAAAGGTGAATGGTGGTCGTGATGACGACCGTGCACACCAGGTATGTGACCCAGGGAAGGAGGAAACCACTCTTTTGCTGAACTGTTGGGTACTGCAGCCACTTGGGCATGCGGTGAAATCAAATGAAAAGGCAACAAAAGATTCTCCGCCCGGCCCTCCACCGGGGGATAGAGTGGTCTTACTACCAGCTTCAATGCAGTGGGTTTCGTTGACCCTGGGTCACCCGTCTCAGGGGCGTTTTGAAGCCCTTCATGGGTTCTTGGTGGCCGGCCATGAGACGGGTGGCGTCTGCTTCCTGCGGTGGGCTCCAAGCCGAGGCCGGGCCGAAGGGGCGGGCTGTGGCGAAGCCGGTGCAGTCACCGCAGGGGGACGCCCTTGACGACAAGCAGACGGGGTGCAGGATCTTGAGCCGCGCCGGGGCAGGATATGCCGGATAGCCTCATCGTCGAGAAACTGCTGGGCAAAGTCCTCGACGGTGTCGCCGAATAGGCCAGCCTGGGAGATAGGGGCAGAAAGGAATCTTGTCTTGTCGGCCTCACCCATCTCGACCAGGTTGAGCCAAAGGTGGCGCTCCTGGACCACTAATGTGGACATCGTCCGCCCGAGAGACCGCGCCATGACCTCCGTCGCCCGGAGAGCGATGTCGGTCGCCGAGCACAGTTCCTGCATCATATCTGGTGCGGAACTACCCTCGTGCAGTTCTTTTAGCGCCTTGGCTTGGTGGATCTGCAGGAGAGCCATGGCATGTAGGGCAGAGGTGGCTTGTCCAGCAGCACTGTAGGCTTTGGCCGTCAGGGGCGACGTGAACCTACAGGGCTTGGGCAGGAGCTTTGGGCATCCGCGCCAGATGGCGGTGCTCTGCGGGTATAGGTGCAAGGTGAGCGCCTTATCCACTGGGGGAATCGCCATACAGCCCCTGGCTGCCCCGCCATCGAGGGTAGTGAGGGTGGGGGAACTGAGAAATCTGGACCGGGCAGTAAAAGGCGCCTCTCATGATTTTGTCAGCTCCTCATGCACTTCCGGGAAGAAAGGCACTGGAGCAGGGCGTGGCTGCTTTGAGCGGCGCCACAAGCCCAGGACCCAATCATCGAGCCGTGAGGGTTCGGGAGAGAGCGGAGGGTTCCACCCAACACTCGCGGCTGCCCGTGAAAGCATGTCTGTCATTTCTGCATCAGCCTGTGACTGGGCAATCGTCCCCGAAGGGGGGAGCCCAGCTGAGGCTTCTGCGTCCGACTGGACAAGCCCGTTCTCTGATGCTGTGCTCGAGAGCTCATCAGCTTCGCGGGCTCCGAACAAGAGGTCAAACTCGCCGTGAGACGAGCCGGCGGACTCATCCGGAAGCCTGATCAGGGCAGATGAGTGTGCTGCAGAATGGGAGGTCCGCAGGGGGATACCCGGCGGAGGCGGTCCCATTGGGATCCCCAAATTGCCCCCATTGACCCTCGCAGTGAGAACATGAACCATCCACGAATGCTGTCTCCATGTGGTTCGCGCCCAGACATGAAAGACAGCGATCGTGACCGTCTGAAGTTGAGAGGTAATGACCGCAACCAGGAATAACACACAAACGGAAAGGCATCTTTAAAAAGATGCGTCTTTAAAAAGATGTTCCGTGTGTGCCGCTCTTTTAGAGAAATATACTCTTTCAGGAAAATATATTCTCTTTTTTCTGCCGAAGCGCCCAGAGGCGTTCTCTGCAGTGCACCAGTGCAGAGGAGGGAGAAGCCGCTGAAATGCGCCGTCAGATCCAGCAGAGGTGAATGAACAGTCAGCTCAGTAAACACTGACCGTTCGGCTCCGAAGAGAAAATCTGAATGAGTGGTTGCACGCCAGCTCCTTTTATACCCGTATGTCCAGGGGAGTGGCATGCAAATATCACTCGCCAATTTTCATTGGCCTTTTATCAAAGACCAGAGGTGTCTCGGGCTCCCAAGAGTGACCCCTAGTGTCACTACATCGACATAACATCGAGTGAGTGACAGATAGGGAACTGACATTTATTTCCTCAGTAAATATTTGATCGCTCCCATTATAATCAATGAAGATGCTAACATTGCAAGCGAGTGACTTGCGCAACTGCATTAATTTTAATGGAAGCAATTTATGAGATCACTTTTACAGTGCGCAAAGAAATACTCCAGGACTGGACTGGACTCTACCTATCACACTTAGAAACAGTTGGCAAAAAATGTGTTCACTTACCAGAGAAAATATGTGTGCTACACACTGATGAGCCAAAACATAAT
This sequence comes from Myxocyprinus asiaticus, assembly GCF_019703515.2. Classification (NCBI taxonomy): domain Eukaryota; kingdom Metazoa; phylum Chordata; class Actinopteri; order Cypriniformes; family Catostomidae; genus Myxocyprinus; species Myxocyprinus asiaticus. The sequence continues at coordinate 27,553,602 of NC_059357.1, read as the reverse complement.
GACCACCTGCCTAATATGCTGTTGGCCCTCCGCGTGCCGTCAAAACAGCACTGACCCACCAAGGCATGGACTCTACAAGACCCCTGAAGGTGTCCTGTGGTATCTGGCACCAAGACATTAGCAGCGGATCCTTCAAGTCCTGTAAGATGCGAGGTGGAGCCGCCATGGATTGGACTTGTTGGTCCAGCACATCCCACAGATGCTCAATCACTGTGCGAAGCGAAGAAAGAGTTTCACTTTGAAGAGCTTGATGTTTGAGTGACAGTCTGTGACAGCACAGGCAGCTGTGTGAACTTACACTCTCGTAAAAGTCCCATTCAGTAATCTCTCAATAAATTACACATTAATTAAAATTAAACCCAGTAATGTAACAACAGGAACACCAACATTGTAAAGAAGTAAAAGTGAGAGTAAAAAGTACCCACTTTTAAACCTACTCTAAAATAATAGTTTTTCAAAAGTTACTCAAGTAAATGTATCGGAGTAACATTTACCTACCCACCTCTGATGTTAAGGTAGGTGGCAAATGTCAAATTTATGTCCACATGAATGGCTGGACCCAGGGTTTCCCAGCAGAACATTGCCCAGAGCATCACACTCCCTCCACCCGCTTGTTGTCTTCCCACAATGCATCCTGGTGCCATCACTTCCGCAGGTAAACAGCACATACGTACACGGCCGTACACGTGATGTAAAAGAAAGCAGGACTCATCAGACCAGGCGACCTTCTTCCAGTGTTCCAAGGGTCAGTTCCGATGCTCACATGCCACTGTCTACAGGGGTCATCATGGGCACTCTGACTGATCTGCGGCTATGCAGCCCCATATGTAGCAGGGTGTGATGCACTGTGTGTTGTGACACATTCTTCCCGTAACCATCATTAAAATTTTCTATGACTTGTGAAACAGTAGACCTCCTGTCAGTTCAGACCGGACGGGATAGCCTTTATTGCCCTCGTGCATCGATGAGCCTTGGGCGCCCAACACCCTGTCGCCAGTTTGAGGTTTGTCCCTCATCTGACCACTGTTGGTAGGTACTCATCACTGCTGCACCTACAAAACTTGCCAGTTTAGAGATGCTCTGACCCAGTTGTCTGGCCATAACAATTTGGCCCTTGTCAAAGTCACTCAGGTCTTTACTCTTGCCCATTTCTCCTGCATTCAACACACTGACTACGAAAATGGATTGTTTGCTTACTATCTAATCTACCCAGACCTTGACATGTGGCCTTGTTAGGAGATGATCAATGTTAATCACTTCAACTTTGAGTGGTCATAATGTTTTGGCTCATCGGTGTATACTGTATATACAGTTGTTAAACTTATCCCACTTCAGCGCTGCAGTCCATGCGTTCATTAGCGTTTTGTTTTTTGGAAAAATAAACTTTAATTTTTGTTAGTTCCAAGCATCCAGGGAGTATCCAGCCACCAAACAACATGGTCAAAATTTTTATGTTGATATTTTATGACAACCATGTAACATTACCACTATGAATCACTATGAATGAAGTGCTGTTTTGAATGTGTTTGAAAACTAACCGGAAATGTTTAAGGAACAAAGACGCCATTTCCCAAACCAATGAATATCATTATGAAATGGTCTATTGGAATATCAAGCAGGTTGTTAATCAAGTGGATGTTTCATAAACTGGCAACAGGTGAAAAACCTTCTGCCATTTAGTATGAAAACAGTTGCCTTTATTTACACACATTTCACCTGAATGTATCCTTTAAATTGATTGTAATGATTAGCTAAGCAAAGATACCAACTCTTCAACTAATTTATCTGGATACTAGACGCCTTAGCTGAATAAATAGTCTGATTTCACCACATTATTTAGAGTTTCTCTGTCGTTCGCTCTCTTTCTCTGTCATGACTCACCTCCTTGTTAATCCCAACAGGATGCTGTCCAGTGCTAGCAGATAATGAGCAAAGAGAAGAGATTGTGAAGGGGGGGGGGGGCATTCTGACGCCAACACATATGCCTCTGGAGACAAGAGATAGACCTGGCTGGGCAAAGTGTTTGTTATTTCTTTTTAACACTCCCTTCCTCAATCACTCTAAGTCTCTTCCTTTTAACCAAGAAAGGGTTAGAGAAATGTTTTGAGAGAGAAAGAGAGAGGAAGGGGTTTATCTGGAAGATAAACTAGCATCCAAGGAAAGAGCATAGAATGGATACACATCAAGGAAAGCAAACAGAGGGAGGTGTCCTTGACTGGCAAAAAGCAAGGGAATGAAGGGAGGACAAGAATGAAAATCTCATACTTTTTGATTGATGAATTTCTGACTTTTACATAACATTTCCATGACTTTTCCAGTTGTTCGTGATCAATGGATAAGAATTGTGAGGGACAACTAAAGCCCGGTTAGCAAGGTTAGTAATGGTTTTTACTGGAGCATGGTCCTGTACAGTTCAAATAGATAACAGTACTCAGGACAGAGAAATGTGCTGGTGGAATGCCTGCAGGGATGTGGCTACTCATGATTGGTCACTCATTCAGCCAGTCCATTTGAGTACATTTCAGTGATAAATAAAATAAGCACATTTTACTTAATTTTCACAGCATGCACTTGGCATGAATAATTAATGAGCTTGCATGGTTTCACTGTTTGGAAGTCAATTTACACAATTATTGCTGATTTTGTTGTTATGTTCGGTAACTTCTTGTTCCCTTATTGCACCTCTGCTTTTTTGAAAAAAGGCCAATGAGAATTGGCGAGTGGAATTTGCATGCCACTCCCCCGGACATATGGGTATAAAAGGAGCTGGTATGCAACCACTCATTCAGATTTTCTCTTCGGAGCCGAGCGGTTGTATTCAGTGCACTGAATTCAATTCCTTCCAAAGACGCACCTCAAAACTGCTGGATTTACAGCGCATTTCTGCGGCTTCTCCCCCTCTGCACCCGTGGAGTGCAGAGAACACCCCTGGGCGCTTCGGCAGAGCAAAAATAAGAGAGTATATTCTAAAAGAGTATATTTTCATTCACAAAAAGAGTGGCACACAGGGAACGTCTTTTTAAAGATGCCTTCCGTTTGTGTGTTATTCCTGGTTGTGGTCGTTATCTCTCCGCTTCTGATGGCAACGATCACTCTCTTACATGTCTGGGCACTGCCCACGCGGAGACATCATTCGTGGATGAGTCATGTCCTCATTGCGAGAACATGACCATGGCAACGTTGCAGTCGCGGCTTGCTTTCGTAAGAAAGCTGCGTCAATTAGCACTGGGGGTGATTTGGGGACGCCGGGTATCCCCCCACGGACCTCCCATTCCCCAGCCCACTCGCTTGCCCCAGTCGGGTTCTCAGACGAGCCCGCTGGCTCGTCTCAGGGCGAGTTCGACTTCTCGTTCGGAGCTCGGGAAGACGATCAGTTATCAAGCGCAGCATCGGAGAGCGGGCTCGTCCAGTCAGACGCAGAGGCTTCGGCTGGGCTTCCTCCTTTAGGAATGGTCGCCCAGTCTCAGGCCAATGTGGAAATGACGGACATGCTTTCCCGGGCGGCCGCGAGCATTTGGCTTGAGTGGAACCCTCCACTCTCCCCTGAACCCTCGCGGCTCGATGATTGGTTCCAAGGCTCAGGGCGCCACCCACAGCCACGCCCCGCCCCGGTCCCTTTCTTTCCGGAAGTGCATGAGGAGCTGACAAGATCGTGGGAGGCACCTTTTACTGCCCGGTCCCGGTCTTTCAGCTCCTGCTCTCACTACCCTCGATGGTGGAGCGACCAGGGGGTATTTGGTGATCCCCCAGGTTGATAAGGCGCTCGCGTTGCAGTTGTGTCTGCAGAGCGCCGCCACCTGGCGTAGGCGCCCGATGCTCCCATCCAGGGCCTGCAGGTTTACGTTGTCCCTGACAAATATGGCCTGTGGTGCCGCTGGACAAGCCGCCTCCGGCCTGCACGCCATGGCTCTCCTGCAAGTACACCAAGCCAAGGCGCTAAAAGAACTGCACACTCTCCGGGGCGACGAAGGTCACGGTGCGGTCTCTCGGGCAGGCGATGTCCACCCTGGTGGTCCAGGAGTGCCTCCTTTGGCTCAACTTGGTCGAGATGGGAGAGACAGACAAGGCACGGTTCCTTGACGCCCCCATTTCCCAGGTTGGCCTGTTTGGCAACGCCGTCGAGGACTTTGCCCAGCGGTGAAGAAGCAGACGGAGGCCTTACAACATATCCTGCCCCGGCGTGGCTTAAGACCCCACACCCTGTCTGCTCGTTACCAAGGGCATCCTCCTGCAACAACAACACTGGCTCTGCCGTAGCCCGCCCCTGTGGCCTGGCTCTGGCGTGGAGCCCTCCGCAGGAAGCAGACAGCATCTGTCTTGCGGCCGGCCGCTAAGAACCCGAGGAAGGCTTCGAAGCGCCCCCAAAAGAGGCGACCCAGGGGCGAGGAGACCCGCTTCTCTGGAGCTGGTCAACAGACCACTCCATGCCTCAGTGGAGGGCCGGGAGGAGAATATTTTGTCGCTGCATGCCCAGGAGGCTGCGGCACCCAAAAGCCTGACAAAAGAATGGTTCATCGTCTCCTGGGTCACATGTCCGGTGCTCACAGCCGTCGTCATGACCACCATCCACCGTCCCATTTTGGCAGGTATGGCGCTCCAGCGGCGGAGCCCCCGCCCCTGTGCACCCAGCTGTGGCACAAACATGCCCACACGGGATTGGTTCCAGTGGACTACAGGGACGAGATTCTTCCTCCGCCCTCCTCGGCCAATTTTATGGTGGGTGGCAGGAGCCAGATAAGTGCTTCGATGTCCCTGGACTCAGCACAGCCATGGGGCTCAAGTCCCCTCGACGTGGCACCTCGAGCTCCACCCCACCACAAGGCCCCACCCGCAGGTACGTCCGACGTGATCATTCCCTTGGTCCCCCTCACCCGGAATTTGGGCGCGTGGCTCGCGCTTTCCAACCCGTCGCGATGGCTGAACCGGACCGTCCGACTCGGCTACGTGATTCAGTTCGCCAGGTGGCCGCCCAGGTTCAACGGCATCCGCTTCACCTCGGAGAAGGGCGAGAACACTGCTACCTTACATGTGGAGATCGCTACCCTTCTGCGCAAGGGCGCAATAGAGCCTGTCCCTCCAGCCGAGATGAAGAAAGGGTTCTACAGCCCTTACTTCATCGTACCGAAGAAAGGCGGTGGGTTGCGACCAATCCTGGACCTGCGAGTACTGAACCGGGCTTTGCACAGACTCCCGTCCAAGATGCTGATGCAAAAACGCATTCTAGGTAGCCTCCGGCATCAAGATCGGTTCGCGGTGGTAGACCTGAAGGACGCGTACTTCCACGTCTTGGTCTTACCTCGACACAGGCCCTTCCTGTGGTTTGCATTTGAAAGCCAGGCATACCAGTACAAGGTCCTCCCCTTCGGCCTGTCCTTGTCCCCTTGCGTCTTCGCGAAGGTCGCAGAGGCAGCCCTTGCCCCGCTAAGGGAAGTGGGCATCTGCATCCTCAACTATCTCGACGACTGGCTAATCCTAGCTCACTCTCAAGATTTGCAGTGCGCACACAGGGACCTCGTGCTCCAGCACCTCAGCCGACTGGGGCTTTGGGTCAACTGGGAAAAGAGCAAGCTCTCCCTGGTTCAGAGCATCTCTTTTCTCAGTTTGGAGTTGGACTCAGTCTCGATGACAGACGCCTCACGAACGAGCGCGCACAGTCGGTGCGGAACTGTCTGAAGGCATTCAGACGGAGGACAGCAGTTCCACTGAAACTCTCTCAGAGGCTCCTGGGGCATATGGCATCTTCAGCGGTGGCCACACCGCTCGGGTTGATGCATATGAGACCGCTTCAGCACTGGCTTCAGACTCGAGTCCCGAGATGGGCATGGCACTGCGGGACACATCACGTGACCATCACGCCAATTTGTTGACGCCTCTTCAGTCCTTGGACCAACCTTGCATTTCAACGGGCAGGGGTTCCCCTAGAGCAGGTCTCCAGGCGCATTGTGGTTACAACAAACGCCTCCAAGATGGCTGGGGCGCCGTATGCAATGGACACACAGTCGCCAGCTCCTGGACTGGCCCGCGGCTGCGTTGGCACATCAACTGCCTAGAGTTGTTGGCAGTACTGCTCGCCCTGCATAGGTTTCGGCCGTTGATCCAAGGCAAGGACCAAGTTGGTCCGGATGGACAACACAACGATGGTAGCGTACATCAACTGTCAAGGCGGTCTACGCTCCCGTTGCATGTCACAACTCGCCCACCATCTCCTCCTCTGGAGTCAGCAGCGCCTCAAGTCGCTACGAGCCACTTACATCCTGGGTGACCTCAACACCACAGCGAATGTGCTATCAAGTCAGGTTACCCTCAGGGGAGAGTGGAGACTCCACCCTCAGGTGGTCCAGCTGATTTGGAGTCAATTCGGTCAAGCACAGGTAGACCTGTTTGCTTCACGGGAATCCTCCCACTGCCCGCTTTGGTACGCCCTGACCGAGGCACCCCTCAGTATAGATGTGCAGGCACACAGCTGGCTCCCTGGACTATGCAAATATGCATTTCCCCCAGTGAGCCTACTTGCACAGACCCTGGTCTACCAGGAGTGTGGCGGCCTCCTGGGCCCTGGCCAGTGGCGCCTCTTTGGCATACATCTGCAGAGCAGCGGGCTGGGCAGCACCCAACACCTTTGCGAGGTTCTACAATCTCCGGGTTGAGCCGGTCTCGTCCCATTTATTGGCAGACACGAGCAGGTAAGTTCTGGGACAGCTGGCTGGGTGTACCACTTGCGCATAGTATCAGTGTATCCCCTCCCTTGAGGTGAAGACGTGCGCACTTGACTCCCAGTCGTGTTCACAGACTGTGATCCCTGGATTACTCTCCTCCTTAGCCCTCTGGCAATTGAGTTTGCGGAGAAACTTGCTGCCGGCCCAGTACATGCGCTAATGAGACCCTGTACTGAGGTGGGTGCTCCACATTTGCTGGTTCCCCGAAGGCGACCCCATGTGATATCTTCTGCAAAATCGTTTCCCTGTCGGTAAACTGCGTCTTTCTTGGGCAGAGGCCCCTCTGCCCCCAGTCGCCATGCTTTGTAGAAACTCCTTCTCCTTCGGGTAAGACCTACCATGGGACCTCTCCACATGACATACTTCCGACAAGACTCGGTAAGACCATGTGACGTATTCCACTCAAAATACCCCCCCCCCCCCTTTTTGGGCAGGGTGTAGTCTCCGCGGTGTCTTCCCCTTGGGAGGGACACCCCCCAACGCAGACACTTATGGCTCCCAGTCGGTTAACAAATTCCACTCTTTTTGGGGAGAAAAGAGAGGAAAAGAGGCCTCGGCTGGGCTAGTCTGTCCCTATCGTTGGGCAGTTGACTTGTTCTTGAAGGACCGATCGACGCTCATAAGAGCATTGCGGGAGGTTACGTGATGGCCTGGTGTGCTGGCTATGAGGCACACAGTGGTCTGCCCATCACACACCGCCAGTTCACATAACACAGTTCAGATAGTTTTGTATAGGGACCCCTAGTGTCACTACATCAACACAACGTCGAGTGAGTGACAGATAGGGAACGTCATGGTTACTTTCGTAACCTCCGTTCCCCTGATGGAGGGAACAAGACATTGTGTCCCTCTTGCCACAATGCTCAACTACCCGCTAAAATGGCCGGGACCTGGTCATCACTCCTCAGCACAAAACCTGAATGAGTGGTTGCATACCAGCTCCTTTTATACCCGTATGTTCGGGGGAGTGGCATGCAAATTCCACTCGCCAATTCTCATTGGCCTTTTTTCAAAAAAGCAGAGGTGTCTGGGGCTCCCAAGAGTGACCCCTAGTGTCACTACATCGACACAACGTCCCATTCCCTCCATCAGGGAACGGAGGTTTTGAAAGTAACCATGATGTTTTGTGAAGACTGAAGTTAAATTTTATTCAAAATTACCTGTGCTGATTATAAAAATGATCTGTTAATTGTTACCATCATTGTGCTTTGTGCACCAAGTGTTGAGGTGTGCATGTGCAGCACCACATTTTCATCCCATTGCCAGTAATGCAAGGTGATGTTGTCTAATAGACTAAAGCATGCATGGAACTTTTCAGTGGAAAGATTTCATATGTCATGTACATTTATTAACGTGCTAATAATGAAAGTTCAAAATGTAAAATGCTCTAGTAAAATGTTCATTTCAATTTTACTAAGCTTATTTAAATACTATCTACATCAGATTTATAAGTAAAAGTTACTGAAATGTTAAGTTATATTTACTTTCTCACTTCAATCAGTATTATGTCATGAAATTAAGTAGACTGTACTTAATTTTATACCATTAAAATTTACTTAGAATAACTGTGCAAAAACTTGCAAAATAAAAATTAAGTAAATCATTTTTCATTGTATGCAATGAGATTCTTCCCCAGCCTTAAATAAAGAATTACTCTAATGGAAAAAGGCTAAAAAGACTCTTAAGAAATTTTAAGAAAAGACTCTTAAGACTTTTAAGAAATATTATAAATTGCACTACAATGTGCAAATTTTAGCAGATATTTTAGAACTTTGCATAATTACAAATATATATATATATATATATATACTATAGAAATGTCCATTATTTTTCAAGAGTTCATTAATTTCCTTGACAATCACAGGCCTGAAAATCTATTTTAAAATCCCTGTGTATTTCCTGAAAAATGTCTGGATATTTGCAGGTTTTCAGTGAGCATGGGAACCATGTTACCAGAATGAGGACTAAAGATGGTGTGTGTATATGTTTGTGCATGCATGTTTTTCTACTTTATCAAAAGTTGGTGAGCAGCTTAACTGGAAATAAACCACTGGAGTTCAAATATCACTATGGAGACTGTCTGATATATCACCCTCTCCTTCCCTGTCCTATGTTAATACTTTATGAGGAGCTGATGGGTAGCGTAGGTTGTTGCAGTTGTAATGTTGCTATCAACAGGCAGATGAAGAGACGATGATGTAGGAGTATGAACCCAAGTGCAGTTTAATTTACAATTGTGGAATCCAAAAAACCCTGACTACAAACGTGAAACATAAATATGAACTTGAATATAAACTTGACTAAACATAAACTTGACCTGACTTGACATAAACTAAACTAAACTTGGCTTGGCTAGAACAAAACAACAAAGTTACATTAACAATACCTGACACTAGACAATGCAAACATGAGGGCTTAAATACACAGACATAGGTAACAAAACAACCAATAAACAGACAGAACTATAAACAAGATAACAAGACTAATAAACTAAAACCAATGACAAACTAGAACTGATAAAGTAATCAAACAATGAACCAATGAAAATAAGACACATGAACAGGGGAAACACATGACAAGATCACATGAGGGAACAGGAAATCAAATCACATGACAAGGAACAAACATGGCATGGAAACAGGAATACATTTCAAAATTAGACATGAACACCAAACATGAACAAAAATGCATCTAGGTGTGACATATCCCCCCCTCTAGGGGTGGCTCCCGACACCCCAAAACAAAACACAGTGTTCAAGAGGGAGCTGGGTGGGGGGGGGGTTGACGACTTGACATGGCAGGCGTGAGCACTGGCTTGTGGAGCAGAGGCGGGCCTGGACTGTGGAGCAGAGGCGTTGCTGTGACATGGCATGGAGCAGGCTGAGGTGTAACATGGCATGGGGCGGACTCAGGCGTGGCTGTGACATGGCCTGGAGCGGACTCTGGCGTGGCTGTGACACGGCTTGGAGCGGACTCTGGCGTGGCTGTGACATGGCCTGGAGCGGACTCTGGCATGGCTGTGACATGGCCTGGAGCGGACTCTGACGTGGCTGTGACATGGCCTGGAGCGTACTCTGGCGCGGCTGTGACATGGCTTGGAGAGGACTATGGCATGGCTGTGACATGGCTTGGAGCGGACTATGGCATGGCTGTGACATGGCCTGGAGGGGACTCTGGCATGGCTGTGACATGGCCTGGAGCGGACTCTGGCGTGGCTGTGACATGGCCTGGAGGGGACTCTGGCGTGGCTGTGACGTGGCCTGGAGCATACTCTGGCGTGGCTGTGACATGGCTTGGAGCAGACTATGGCATGGCTGTGACGTGGCCTGGAGCGGACTCTGGCGTGGCTGTGACATGGCCTGGAGCGGACTCTGGCGTGGCTGTGACATGGCCTGGAGGGGACTCTGGCGTGGCTGTGACATGGCCTGGAGCGGACTCTGGCAGATGGCCAGGAGACCAGGGAGACCAGAGCAGATCAGGCAGATGGCCAGGAGACCAAGGAGACCAGAGCAGATCAGGCGGATGGCCAGGAGACCAGGGAGACCAGAGCAGATCAGGTGGACAGCCAGGAGACCAAGGAGACCAGAGCAGATTAGGCAGACGGCTAGGAGACCAAGGAGACCAGAGCAGATCAGGTGGATGGCCAGGAGACCAGGGAGACCAGAGCAGATCAGGCAGATGGCCAGGAGACCAGGGAGACCAGAGCAGATCAGGTGGACAGCCAGGTGACCTGGGAGGCGGCCGCAGGGCCGAGACAATGTCAGAAGGCCTGGGAGGTGGCCACAGGACAGGGACAGGGTCAGGCAGTGGAGCCACTGTAGGAGGAGTCTCTGGGGGAGCGGGCGGAGCTGCAGGAGGAATAGTCTCTGGGGGAGCGGGCGGAGCCACTGGAGGAATAGTCTCTGGGGGAGGGGGTGGAGCCACAGGAGGAATAGTCTCTGGGGGAGCGGGCGGAGCCATGGAAGACTCTGGGGGCGGAGCCATAGAAGGCTCTGGGGTGGAGCCGTGGCAGGCTCTGGGGGCGGAGCCCAAAGTAATAAAACAATGAACCAATGAAAACAAGACACATGAACTGGGGAAACACATGACAAGATCACATGAGGGAACAGGAAATCACATGACAAGGAACAAACATGGCATGGAAACAGGAATACATTTCAAAATAAAAGACATGAACACCAAACATGAACAAAAATTGGAAAATGTGGATTAGTGGTTCAGTTAGAATTCTACTGATGTTCCTGATTTGCATGTTTATATCAGTGTTACAATCACAGGAAAACCATTTCATTAAATGTACTATGTGAAATTAAAAGGTTTTGTCTGAATAGATTTTAAATATCTGCACAGGCTTCGTGTTTAGCTCTGTTCTGTGCTGCTAAATTGCAGACATGGAAAACACACACTGGGTCTCGTTTACTAATACAGTAATTGCGTGAAAGTTGCATACTTATGTACACAGAAAATATTCTCATGCAAAATGTTTGCCAGATAAATAACAGGTGCGTATTATGTACATAAATTCATTCTTATGCTCATTCTATTGTTGAATAATCCAGATTATTCTATATGAGGGAGCGTGTGCCTGTAGTTAGTGATTTGTATAAAGCATGAAACCATCTACATACGAGGGCTTTACACACAACATCTCCTGTACAGAGCTATTCGTCACTCTCTGCAAATGTATAAGTTAAACTTATTGTAATGTCAATCTGTTATTCAATTTCTAATAAATAAACATTTGTCTTACACTTTCTATGTTTCTAATGTCATTGGGCCATTTTGGCATGGATTAAGTTTTTTTTTTTTAATTGCATAATTCCAGGCAATTAAGCAGTGCAGTTCATTTTTAGTAATTCTCCCTGTCACCCTGGGGAAAATACAGCCTGAGAGAAAGGGTGACAAGATGTAGTGTGATGTGATGTGTTTTTCTATTTCACTAAACAGCAATGACATATGTCTAAGGTGTTTATAATAAAATGAATGGAACTAATTAATTAAGGGTAGAGCAATATAATACAATTAAATTAGGAGAGTGAAATACAATAAAAAACATATATAATGTAGTCATATATTCTATTTACTACATGTGCATAAACCTTTGAAAACATAATCCTTGTTTGAATTATATTATTGTGTTATAGTATTTTATAACACAAAATGAAACACTGGTTTTAGGCTCTACATTTCAAACACATACAAAATCTAATAAATTATAAGCAACAAGATGATATGCGTTACAGTGATTTTACCTCAGTTAAGGGGTGTTATTAGGCATTATGCAAAGCTGTAATGCATTTATAAACACTTTTATAAAACTGTGGCAAAAAGCAATTTTATTAAAGACAATTTTAAATAACTAATGTCATTTATTATTAATAAGCATGACCATTAACATACTTCAGCCAAGTAACAGTTCATTAACCTAACTACAGATGGTTTATGGTTGCTAAGCAACATAACAATTACAAATTATGTTATGTCACAATTACTGTAATTACGAGATGGCAACCTGGAGATTTTACTCACTACATTAATTTATTAATTCACCTCTGTATGTTCTTGAAAAATGTTTAAGAACAAAAAAAAAGCACTCCAGTTAACATTACCATAAAAAAAATGGCATATCCAACAGAAATGTTCACTATCACCTTTAAGTGTTGAGGCAGCTGCTATATTGCTTCTTTGTACTTGATGTCACTGCTCTAAATTCAGAGCTTTCATAGTTATATTAATACAGGATCTATACTATATATTAATCAGAATCAGAATCAGAATCAGAATGAGCTTTATTGCCAAGTGTTCTCAAGTACACAAGGAATTTTTTTGTGTGATAGGAGAAACAAGTGCACACAGAACATTACAGTGAGACAGAATATAAAACAAGGTAGGAGTATAAATAGGCATACAAATAATAGGACATAACAGAATGGCGCATGTACATGTGCAAGTGGTAATGAATGTGCAAGGTAGGGGTATGTACAGTTGTACAGTTATTGAATTAAATATGTGAATTTACATATGTACATAAGATGTTTTTACATAATTGCACAATGGGGGAGTCCTGAGGCAGTTTAATTGTTCATGAGGTAAATGGCCTGAGGGTAAAAACTGTTCTTGTGCCTGGATGTCCTGATGCTCAGTGCCCTGTAGCGCCAGCCAGAGGGCAATAGTTCAAAGAGGGAGTGGGCAGGGTGTGGGGGGTCCAGAGTGATTCTACCTGCACGTTTCCTCACTCTGGAGACATACAGGTCTTGGAGGGTGGGCAGTGGGGCACCAGTAATCCTCTCAGCAGTCGTGACTGTCTGTTGTAGTTTCCTTCTGTCTGATTTGGTGGCTGAACTAACCCAGGCAGTTATAGATGTACACAAGGCAGACTCAATGACGGCCGATTAGAACTGTGTCAGCAGCTCCTGTGGCAGGTTAAACTTCCTCAGCTGCGAAGGAAGTACAACCTCTGCTGAGCCTTCTACACAATGGAGTCTATGTGGGTGTCCCACTTCAGGTACTGAGAGATGGTAGAGCCCAGGAACCCGAATGACTCCACTACTGCCACAGTGCTGTTCAGGATGGTAAAGGGGTGGGGAATGTGTAGGGATTTCTCCTGAAGTCAACTATCATCTCCACTGTTTTGAGTGTGTTCAGCTCAAGGTCGTTGTGACTGCACTAGATAGCCAGCTACCTCCCATCTGTATGCAGACTCATCACGTCACGGATGAGGCAGATGACCTTGGTGTCATCTGCAAACTTCAATAGCTTGACAGTGGGGTCTTTTGCAGTGCAGTCATTCGTGTACAGGGAGAAGTGCAGTGGAGAGAGAACGCATCCCTGAGGAGCACCAGTGCTAATAGTGAGGGTCCCGGATGTGAGTTTCCCCAGTCTCACTAGCTGCTGCCTATCTGTCAGAAAGCTGGTGATCCATTGACAGATAGGGGTGGGCAAAGAGAACTGGGTCAGTTTGGTTGAGAGAAGATCAGGCATGATGGTATTGAAGGCTGAACTGAAGTCCACAAATAGGATCCTTGCATAAGTCACAGGTCTGTCGAGGTGTTGCAGGATATAATGCAGTCCCATATTGACAGCATCATCCACAGACCTGTTTGCTTGGTAATGTCTGGGGGAGTGGTTTGCAAATACCACTCGCCAATTTTCATTAGCCTTTTATCAAAGACCAGAGGTGTTTCGGGCTCCCAAGAGTGATCCCTAGTGTCACTACATCGACACAATGTCTCATTCCCTCCATCAGGGAATGGAGGTGACACAAGTAACCAGGACGTTATCATTATTGAATGATAAAAATTCCTAGTAGGGATGCACATATCCTCACAGAAACTGATATGTGATACAGTAAATGTGAGCTCGTCCAGGTCTGTGGCTGCAGCCTCAAAAACACTCCAAACAGTGCAGTCAAAGCAGGCTTGTAGTTCCAGCTCTGCTTCATTGGTCCATCTCTTTACAGACTTTACTACAGGCTTAAATGATTTTAATTTTTACTTGTAGGTCGGGAGATGAACCAGACAGTGATCAGAGAGTCCTAAAGCTGCACGTGGGACAGAGCGATGTGCATCCATTACAGTGGTGTAGCAGTGGTCCAATAGATTTCTTTCTCTGGTGGGGCATGTGATGTGTTGTTTGTATTTTGGCACTACTGTGAATAAGGTGTAAATTGTGAATTATTCAGTTAAGTGCATGTTTCATGAATAAACATGCATTGTGAGTTCTATCTGTCACTTGGTGCACACTTAATAAAAGTCTAGATGATGCCCTTCTGGTGAAAATGACAGATGAAGACAGAAAGTGGGAAAAGTGTCTAAAATTTCTCTCTTGTTCAAAATCATCTATACCCTCTATCTCTATCTTCTTCCTGTCGCTTTTCTCTTGATGACTCACTTTATCACAGTCAGATAAACAAACATCTTAGATGTTTAGTGCCCTCTCTTCCTCTCTCTCACCCCCAAGGAAGGACAAATAAAATCTAAAAATAAGGGCCCAAACATACTTCACGCAAGTACACAAACGCAGACGCAGGCGCTTCGCGTGTGCCCGTTGTACATACATTACGTGCAGTCTTGCGTTGCTCTGGTGGTTACAAACCTTTAACAACAAGGGGGTGAAAGAGTTTTTTAGGTGCCACAAAACCGGATGTGGTGGAGTCAACAAGTTGACAGTTGAGGAGTGTGCTTTTGTATTTGCTAAAATGATGACAGAAAAATATGTTTGTATAATCTAACTTGTTCAGCAAGAGTCTCTTCAAATTGCTGCTCCGCCATGACAGTTGTTGACTGAGAAAAGAAAATCCGCTGTAGCACGTACTTGCATGAGGTTATGAAATGCACTCTGACACATTTCACCATGCAACGACGCATAAAATCGAGCTTGCGTAGCATGATGTGTCTGCGTTCACGTACTTTCATAGAGTATCTTAGGGCCTTAAACGTGCTTAAAAGGGATAAACACCAGTATTGATTTGTCTCTTTCCTTGGACTACATTTTGTCTCTTTCTTCAAAGTTGTTTTCCTTCTCACAATAAAAGTAATTTTCTTTTCCCATTGTCTTTCTTTTTAACAATGCAATTTCCCACCGTAACATGTGTCTCGGTCTCTCTATAAATATTTTATAATGCTGAAATATCCTGCTGTGGTAAAACTGTTCATCAGTATTGTTTGTAAGGTTGCCAGTGGCGGTGTTAACCACCACGCAAACCAAAATTGCATGGGAATCCAGACGTAAGGAGGCCCCCGGTTGGACGGCAAAACACTCCAGAGGTGACACGCTGTCCTGCTCGGTGCACCCATTCGAACAATTCCAAATATTTAAAGCTGCTTAAAGTTATTATACAAATCTAAAAATGCAATTCAGTATCACAGAAATGGAGGTGACAGCGTTTCACCAGATTTGTAATAAGGAATATTATAAATTGTGAAATACATACTGACACTGCAGTGCTCTATCTTGTTCCATCAAAATAAAAGCTACTTTTGTATAAAAGCCTTCAAAATAATAATAATAATTCAGCATTATATTATAATAAAAAACTTGGCTGGACAATAATAAAGGTTCAGCTTGTAGTTTTTGCACACACTGTTCATTCACAAAAATGTTTTGTAAAAATATACAGTATGTATGTATACATTGGCTTTTTCTTACTTTATTGTAATACTGATGCAAACAAATGTAATTTCACCAAGGTCATCTGCCTCATCTGTGACGTGATGAGTCTGCATACAGATGGGAGGTAGCTGGCTAAAATGTAATTTCTGAGCAAATAAACAATTAACAAGATAAACAACAAGATATGTTTCGAATATTGTCAACAGCCAAAACAATATCGAGATATAATTTTTTGAGCCATATCACCCTGCCCAGGGGGCCCCTGGTTGGACAGTAGAGGCTAAGGCTGTGCTCAGGCATGCACTTGATTCCACTAAACTTAAAGATCTTGTGCCAGAAATCACAGACACTTGTCTTGGCAGCAAAGGCACTAGTTAGATATGTCAAGCAAACAAGTCTGATAAGACAAATATCAGACTCCAGGTTTAGCGCTGTGTTCCTTTCCTTGGATTCAATCAAGGATGTGTACACTAAGCTCTGTGAAATGCTTGAAAGCCATGGGAAAAGACTAAGAATCAACAACATATCTCCCAATGTTCTAGATTTCCTGTTGGAAATTTTTCGACCATTCCACGAGGCTCAGAGGGAGCAAGAGGGTGACCAGTACCCCACTCTCAACCTGGTTGTGTTGTGGCATGAGAGGCCTAAACGCCTCTCATGTCTCATATTGCTCAGACAATTTAACAATATACAAATAGACTATTACATCTATCACTATTGGCACTTAGTGTAAACAAGATACTTTTTTTTTTGTTTTTTTTTTTTTTTTGCCATTTACGGTATTAATGACTTTTTGCACTCAGTATAAATAGAATGTACCTTGTATTATGCTTTTTAATGTACATTTGGCAGTATAATTAATCTGTTTAGTGGGCTCCCTTTATCACCAGGCCTGGGACAGCATTACTTGCTCTCCCCCCTGAAGATGGCCATGAGCAAGTCATTTGGCTGACGCTTTTATTCAAAGCAACTTTCACTACATTTATTACAGGGACAATCCCCCTGGAAGGACTTGGGGTCAAGTACCTTGCTCAAAGGTGCAATGCTGATTTAATGGGGTTCTTATAGGGATCAACCAACCCAGTAACCTTTTAGGATACATGTCCATACCTTTATCCACTGTAACCCCCTACAGTAAAGCTTTTGCCCGAGATTGCTCTCACTTTGTCCTTTCAAAACCAAATTGACTCATTTAAACAGTTCTTAAAATTACCATGAAGACCACTTAATCATTGTAGAGTCATAAGAGGGGTGTGCGGGAGTCTTGAAATGATTTGCATTTCACAGTTTGTCTCTCCATCAATCAATAGTAGAACAGTTATTAATTTACATCAGACATTAGAGACAGTGTGAGGTTAAACAGCAGAGTTATACAGTAAGATAGCCAAATCCCACACAATCACTATCTCATTCTCACATACTCAGAAACTTACTGGTGCAGCGTTCCTCTGGTCCTTGTTCTGCTCTACCATCTAGTGGAATCAAGGGGCAGAACACACAGTGGGCATGCTTCTTACAGTACATTTTCAACTTGATTACAAGCCCACAGACATGCTTGAAAATTCTGTCATAATTTATTCACCCTCATGTTGTTCCAAACCCAATTAACTGTCTTTCTTCAATGGTACACAAAAGATGTTGACTTTTATTATGTGGAAAAAAGATGAAAGCGAATGATGTCTGAGACTAACATTCTGTCTAACATCTCCTTTTTGTGGTCCATGGAAGAGAGAAACCAAAATAAAGCTGTTTACCATTTTGATGTGTACTATGGATGGCAAGATTATGTACAATGACTAAGCACATCTTACTTTTCTGGTTACGGTATTTATCAAAGGATAAATCTTGGGTAAAAATATGAATTTACTTCAGATAACAAAAATCAATTAGCTTAAAGGGGTAGTTCACCCAAAAATGAAATTATCATCGTTTTCTCACCCTCAAGCCATCACAGATGTGTGTGACTTTCTTTCTTCTTCTGAACACAAATAAAGGTTTTTAGAAAAACATTTCAGCTGCAAGTACATTGGAAGCATAAAAGTAATCCATATGACTCCGGTGGTTAAATCTAAACTCAGCAAAAAAAAAAAGAAATGTAATTTTATCAGGACACTGTATTTTAAAGATATTTTTGTAAAAATCTAAATAACTTTACAGATCTTTATTGTAAAGGGTTTAAACAATGTTTTCCATGCTTGTTCAATGAACCATAAACAATAAAAGAACATGCACATGTGGAACGGTCATTAAGACACTAACAGCTTACAGACGGTAGGCAATTAATGTCACAGTTATAAAAACTTAGGACACTAAAGAGACCTTTCTACTGACTCTGAAAAACACCAAAAGAAAGATGCCCAGGGCCCCTGCTCATCTGCGTGAACGTGCCTTAGGCATGCTGCATGGAGGCATGAGGACTGCAGATGTGGCCAGGGCAATAAATTGCAATGTCCGTACTGCCTAAGACAGTGCTACAGGGAGACAGGAAGGACAGCTGATCGTCCTCGCAGTGGCAGACCACGCGTAACAACACCTGAACAGGATCGTTACATCCGAATATCAAACCTGCAGGACAGGTATAGGATGGCAACAACAACTGCCTGAGTTACACCAGGAATGCACAATCCCTCCATCAGTGCTCAGACTGTCCACAATAGGCTGAGAGAGGCTGGACTGAGGGCTTGTAGGTCTATTGTAAGGCAGGATCTTACCAGACATCACCGGCAACAACGTCGCCTATGGGCACAAACCCATCTTCGCTGGACCAGACAGGGGTGGCAAAAAGTGCTCTTCACTGACGAGTCACGGTTTTCTTTCGCCAGGGGTGATGGTCAGACTCACATTTATCGTCGAAGGAATGAGCGTTACACCGAGGCCTGTACTCTGGAGCGGGATCGATTTGGAGGTGGAGGATCCGTCATGGGCTGGGGCGGTGTGTCACTGCATCATCGGACTGAGCTTGTTGTCATTGCAGGCAATCTCAACAATGTGCGTTACAGGGAAGACATCCTCCTCCCTCATGTGGTACCCTTCCTGCAGGCTCATCCTGACATGACCCTCCAGCATGACAATGCCACCAGCCATACTGCTCGTTCTGTGCATGATTTCCTGCAAGACAGGAATGTCAGTGGTCTGCCATGGCCAGCGAAGAGCCTGGATCTCAATCCCATTGAGCACGTCTGGGACCTGTTGGATCGGAGGGTGAGGGCAAGGGCCATTCCCCCCAGAAATGTCCAGGAACTTGCAAGTGCCTTGGTGGAAGAGTGGGGTAACATCTCACAGCAAGAACTGGCAAATCTGGTGCAGTCCATGAGGAGGAGATGCACTGCAGTACTTAATGCAGCTGGTGGCCACACCATATACTGACTGTTACTTTTGATTTTACCCCCCCCCCCCCTTTGTTCAGGGACACATTATTCCATTTCTGTTAGTCACATGTCTGTGAAACTTGTTCCGTTTATGTCTTAGTTGTTCAATCTTTTTATGTTCATACAAATATTTACACATGTTAAGTTTGCTGAAAATAAAAGCAGTTGAAAGTGAAAGGATGTTTGGAGGGGGCCTGGGTAGCTCAGTGGTAAAAGATGCTGGCTACCACCCCTGGAGTTCGTTAGTTTGAATCCAGGGTGTGCTGAGTGACTTCAGCCAGGTCTCCTAAGCAACCAAATTGGCCCAGTTGCTACGTGATAAGATGTGCGGGTTGTTGGTCTCAGACGCGGAGGCAACTGGGATTTGTCCTCCACCACCCGGACTGAGGCGACTACGCGACTATGCAACCACGAGGACTTAAAGGCACATTGGGAATTGGGCATTCCAAATTGAGAGAAAAAAAAAAAAAAAGAAATTGAGAGGATGTTTCTTTTTTGCTGAGTTTATATCTTCAGAAGCGATATAAGTATGGATGAGAAACAGATCAATATGTCTTTTATTTTTATTTTTTACTCTAAATTCTCCTCCCTGCCCAGTAAGTGACGATATGCTCTAAGAATGCAAATTGCTAAAAACAAAAGAAGAAGAATGTAAAAGTAGAGATTCATAGTAAAAAAAGGACTTAACTATTGACCTGTTTCTCACCCACAATATAATTGCTGAAGATACGGATTTAACCACTGGAGTCGTATGGATTAATTTTATTATGCCTTTATGTGATTTTTGGACATTCAAAGTTCTGGTCACCATTCACTTGCATTGTATGGACCTACAGAGCTGATAAATTATTCTAAAAATCTTTGTTTGTGTTTAGCAGAAGAAATAAAGTCATACACATCTGGGATGTCATGAGGGTGAGTAAATTATGAGAGAATTTTCATTTATGGGTGAATTATCCATTTAACTTGAATTTCAACATTTTCCAGTTTACACCATTATCAGCGAGGCTGGTCAGAAATGTGTTTCAGTCTGTTGTGATTTTAAAGGCTTTTACTGTCATTGAGATTAATTGGTAGGCAAACGGATAGCTCCAAATATTATAGACCTCCTTGGTTTTCACAGCTTAGGTGTGTCACACCTATTTCAGTGATATCTGCCATGTAGTATAAACATTTTATCTGTGGTATTTAAAAACAAAAACAAACAAACAACAACAAACAAACAAAAACAGCACCTTTACGCAATCTCATACAAGGTGAAATTAAATTCTGCACTTTCTCGACCAACCACCAGAGAGCATTAAAAGAACCAAAATAGGAAAAAGGAAGATTTCCTTCAGAAGAAATCTAATGTTTTTCTCTGTCTCTCATTATTTCTCTCTTTCTCTAGGCCTCTACTCTACACCATCTCCCACCATCCAGGAACAGCATGAAAACTGGAGCAGAAAGAGACATTTGAGCTTGAGGGAATCTTCCTGTCTTCTTCCATCTGTGTCCCCGTCTTACCCTTTCTCTTTTTCCTCCTCCTCTTACTGTTTATCTGTCTGTCTGTCTCTCTCTGACTGTCAATGTGAGTTAGGGTCATCATCTGCCTCGTTGTATCATTTTGTCTCGCTCTCTTTGTGTCTCTTTTCATTATATGTGTCTCCGTTCAGCTAGTTTGTTATATCTGTGAATATGCCTCATGTAAGTGATTGTATGTTATTATATATATATGTGTGGGTTAAATTTAAGAGCTGTCACCTCTCCCAGGCAGGATGACACAGCTTGTGTCTCTTTAAATGAGTAATAGTTCAAATTTATATATATGATGTTTCCGTTCAGTCTGTCATGTGTTTTTTCGATCCTCCAAGATCATCATATTTCATTGATATTTTGGCAAATTTTATAAGGTTCTTTTCACTTGTCACATTAACAACAAGCAGGCTTGATGGTGCATTACTGTGATACTGAAAGCTGATTGGCTTGAAAAGTTACCTCTGATAGGTTTTGAATATGGAAGGATGCAAATTTCATTTTGCCTTTGTTTTGCTCTTTTCGGCTGCACTTTGGACAGAAGCAGATGATAATGCGTCATTTGAATATCCATTTTGGTTGGTCAGTTTACTAATGCTATATATATATAAAATTAAAGGCATCTAAATTATCCATGCTAGATTATAAACTGATTGAAACAACTGGTAATTTGATCACTTTTGTTGTTATGTTCACATTGAATACATTTTTGAGGGGGCCCAGCCTCCACTGCCTCCTCTGACAGGCCACCACTACCACTAGCAGCACCTAATCGAAATACAAAAATAATTACTGTTTTCAAACAGGTTTCTTGAACAATCCCCTGGCTACTTATAGTTGTCTCTGCATATTAGCCTGGGATACAAGCATTTCAACATAAAAATATATACAGTATATATACAGGGCTCGACAATAAGCATTGTCATGTGCTTGTCCTTCGGACAAGTAAATTGATCATTCACTTGTCCGAGTAAAAAAGTTACTTTTCCGGAAACAAAAACAAAA
Source organism: Myxocyprinus asiaticus (assembly GCF_019703515.2). NCBI lineage: Eukaryota > Metazoa > Chordata > Actinopteri > Cypriniformes > Catostomidae > Myxocyprinus > Myxocyprinus asiaticus. Next base: position 27,531,887 of record NC_059357.1, on the reverse strand, counting down.
GAAATGAACCAAGGAAAAAAAAAGCCTCCATCGTCATCAATTACACCTAAGAACCATTAAGAACACTGTGCAGAAAGACGGTAAATCATTATTAACCCTCAAGCCTGTATGAATTTCTCTCTTCTGAGGAACACAAAATTAGATTTTTGGCAGAATGTTAGTCACAGTCACTATTCACTGTCACTGTATCTTTTTTTTATTTTTTATTTTATTTTTTTATAATAAAATAAAAGTGGACTGAGACAAACATTCTCCCTAACATCTCCTTTTGAGTTCCACGGAACATTGAAATTCAGACAGGTTTGGAACAACATGAAGGTGAGTAATGATGACAGAATATTTGGTATCACTCTACAATAAGGTTCATTAACATTAGATAATGCATTAGCTATCATGAACTAACAAGGAACAATATTTCACAGCATTTATCATTCTTAGTTAATGTTAGTTACTAAAAAAAAAATACAATTGTTCATTGTTAGTTCATAGTGCATGAACTAATGTTAACAAATACAACTTTTTATTTTAATGTATAAAAATTTATGAATATACTGTATGTTGGAATTAACATTAACCAAGATTAATAAATTATATAAAAGTGGTGTTTATTGTTAGTTCATTTTAACTGATGTAGTTAAATATCGTTAACAAATGGAACCTTTTTGTAAAGTGTTACCCAATTTTCAGTTCTCACCAGCAGCATTAAAAATGGCTGTTTAATATTGACAAAATGCACTGAAAATGTTAACAGATAAAATCTGTAACAGAGAACCTTTTTGCTAAATCAGTTTTGTTGTATATTCAAAACAGATATGCATATTAAAGATAGATAATATGTTTTCGTTGTGTGTAATTTGTTAATGCTATAGTGTTAGTATTAGTATTAATGTATATTGTTATATACTTATTAAAACTGAATGATTCACATGGCAGAGAAAATACTTCGGATACATACATTAGATGGAACTCTAGAAAGATGAGAGATGTAACGGGTGCATAAGTCTGTTTTAAGCATTTCTCTTCACTCTACAGATGGTATTATTACACAAAGTGTTTTTAGCTATTTCTGCCTTTCTTGCTGTTTTATGAGGGAGCGCCACTATGGGACGAGACAAAATTATATCTCTCCAACGTTGCGCACTTGCCATGAAGACAGCTTTGTTGATTATAAACAGGAGCAATAGTTTTATCGCATCGCTTGCTTATAGGGACGTGGTACAACACCATTCGCATGTCCAATTAACAGGTTTATACCCATTTATATATGTAAAATCATCTAGGTTATGGACGTAACCTTGGTTCCCTGAGATGAAGGGAATGAGACATTGCGTTTATTAACGCATTTGGGAAGTGCCTTCTTACACGACCTAGTTGAAACCTCTCTACAATAACGCAAATATTCTAATATTGGCTATGGTGTTTGAGCCCTGCCCGTTTTGGCGTGAAGCTGTCTGCTATAAAAGCAGGTGCACAAACACCATTTCCTCGAATTTCTGACTAAGAACAAGGAGCACATCACTCGTACCTCAAGAACTCTGAGTCTTGTAGTCCGGCTAGCGTTCGCAATGTCTTGTTCCCTTTGTCTCAGGGAACCAAGATTATGTACATAACCGAGATGTTCCCTTATGATTCAGTACACTTGACATTGCGTTTATTAACACATATGGGGAACATAATCCCATCATGCAACACTACACGACATAACCTCTCAGAAAGGAAACATGACGCTGCAGCCTCGTGGGATGGTGACCGACATGAGTATGCCGCAGTGAGTGATGCTCATGTTGGGCCAGGAGGGGAGCACTCAGAACGAATATATGAACTATAGTCATATAGTGTGAATTAACTCCTTCACGAACCCAGTCAGGAAGGGAGTTTATTTATAATGTAAGTGCTTGTGACTTATAGTAAATTACAACGACCTAATGCAGGTGGTTGTGTAAAAGATGGGGAGCTCATCCTTAAAGGGAGGAGCATAAGTATATATATATATATATATATATATATATATATATATATATATATATGGCCAATGAATAGCTAGCGCAGACTTGTGAAGAGAGAGACATTACGTCTAGGTTGTAAAACCTTACAAATGTGTTTTGAGAGGACCATCCTGCTGCAAAACATATGTCTTGTAAGGGCACATCATTTGTCCATGCCCATGAGGAGGCCATGCCTCTAGTTGAGTTTGCTTTAACACCAGTTGGGCAAGTCTTACCCTGTGACTCATAAGCCAGGGCAATTGCATCGGCAATCTAGTGAGAAAGTCTTTGCTTGGAGACGGACATTACTTTCGTGCATCCTCCATAGCATACAAAGAGCTGATCAGAAAGTCTGAACTGACGTGTACACTCAACGTATGAGTGTAGTGCCTGCACAGGGCATAACAAATGCAATGATTGTTCCTCATCCAAATTAAATGGAAGAGGGAAGAAGACCTGAAGGTGAACCACCTGCGCTCTGAAGGGTGTGGTAAGGACCTTAGGCACATAGCCTTTTCTGTGTTTGACAGTGACTTTTGAAAGGCAAGGGCCAAACTCCAGACATGAATTGTCGATTGATAGTGCATGCAGGTCACCGACCCGTTTTACTGAGGCCAGAGCCAGCAGTAGTGCGGTCTTAACGGAGAGCATGCGCAAATCAACAGAGTCCAAAGGCTCGAAGGGGGGCCCTGTGAGAGCTTTTAGGACTAAAGTTAAATCCCAAGTTGGGACTGCAGCCGGCCGAGGTGGGTTTAATGATTAAATCATGCTTGCATATAGAGGCGCCGGCTTCATGTGCATGATATGCAGATAAAGTTGCCACATACACTTTGAGTGTTGACGGAGTGAGTCCTGCGTCTAATCGTTCTTGAAGAAATATGAGAATTTCATGTATGTGGCAGTTTACTGGGTCTTTGCCATGTGAGAGAAAACAATTAGCGAACACATTCCATTTTTGCACATAGAGGCGTCTCGTGGACGGCACTCTGGCCTGTAAAATGGTGTTCATGACTGAATGTGTCAGCTCTGGCGCGTTTAGCGCACTCCGTTCAGGGGCCACACATGCAGGTTCCACAGCTGAGGCTGGGAATGCCAGATTGTGCCTTGTGCCTGAGAGAGGAGATCCCTCTTCAGCAGTATTTCCCATAGTGAGCTGTACCGCATCTCTATCATTTCCGGAAACCATTGCTGGTTGGGCCATTTCGGCGCAACCAACAGAATCGTTTCCTTGTCCTCTCGGACTTTGCATATGACTCAGGCACACCAGGGGAAATGCATATTTGCGTTTTGCCGGCCATTTGTGTGCCATTGTGTCCGCTCGCAGCGGGGCTTGGGACTTCGTGTACCAGAGGGGACAGTGGATATTCCCCACTTAGAAATAGACAGATTTCTGCTTTGCCGAATATTTTCCAAACCCTCAATACACTTTGAGGATGAAGTCTCCATTTGCCCGGTATCACCTCTTGGTGTGACATTAGGTCCGCACCATAATTCAGGCGGCCTGGGACATATGTCGCTCTCAGGGAGAGGAGATGACACACGCTCCATATGAGGAGGTGACACATCAGTCTCAACAGTGGCGATGAATGAATTACGCCTTGGCGGTTTATATATGCCACAACTGTCATGTTGTCTGAGCGAACCAGGACATGACAGTTCGCTATTTCTGACTGAAATGTCTTTAAGGCTAGGAATACAGCCGATAGCTCTAGGCGGTTGATGTGCCACACTTTCGTTGCACCTGTCCAGGTGCCGAAAGTCGGGCGTCCATCGCACACCACCCCACCTGTGTTGGAAGCATCCGTAGTCACCACTTTCCACCTGACAATCTGCCCCAGCGCGACACCTCGCTGGTAAAAGGCAGGAGCTGTCCAAGGTTCTAAAGCAGCTATACAGCAGCGGAATATAGTGATGCGCATGCGCCCTTGGTGGCAAGCATGTTGTGGCACACAGCGCTTAAGCCAGCACTGAAGAGGTCTCATGTGTAAGAGACTGCCGCTGCCATAAACCCCAATGCTTTTTGAAACAGCTTCAGTGGAAGTGTTCTCCCCAGTTTCAGATCCATTTCTGAGTTAATCATTTTGAACGGGCACTTTGTGAGAGCATGATTTAAATGTCTCAGATTCAGGATCTGCCGAAGCCCGCCATCTTTCTTTGGGACAAGAAAATAATGGCTGTAAAACCCTTTTTGGGCTTGACAATTTGGCACAATCTTTATCGTGCTTTTCACGAGGAGATTGCATAACACTGTCTTTGGACGAAACCGTGGAAGACAGAACGCCATTGAAACGGGGTGGCTGGCATGCAAATTAGATTGTATGTTCGATCGCTTTTTGCACCCATTCTGAAATACCTTTTAGGGCTCGCCACGCGTCCGCATAATAGGACAGAGGGCAATTTGGTTTGCTAACCATATGATATGATGCGACACTCACCATAGGGAAGCGGTTGTGCATAATGTGTATGCTTTGAAGAGGAAAAGGGCTCTTTATTGAGAATGTGTGAGCATCTCGTGCATTTGAAATGAGTGCTGTATTCTTTTTTGCACTTATTGCATGTTTTATTGCATTTATTTGAGTGTCAAGACACAGAAACAACATTTTAAATAACATTGTGAACAACAACATTCCTTTCTCGACAAACAGCAGTGGGGAGATGGGGAACAGTGTTCTGTGTCTCCAATCGAGCCTTTTTTGGAGCAGACCCGGAGGGAGCTGCGGGCTCTGATTTACGCTTCAAAGGGTTCTCCCACCAGCACGGGGCGTGCGCTGGTATGGCTGCTTCCGTTTGGGCCATGGCTTGCATGGCCTCACCGGTGGCTCGGTGGCAGCAGGTGGAGGCGCTGAGGTAGCAGGCATGAGGCTTTTAGCCGGGCGCTGGCTCGAAACATAGCGAGGGCGAACCGGCTGTAATGTACTCCACAGGCATGAAGTGTCTCATAGCATGTGACTGCTGCTGAGTCACAATGTAACGCTCAGCAAACTTAAGTCACCGCGCCACCAAATAGGCCGGCTGGAGACACTGGAGCATCCAACAGAGTGGCTTTTTCCCTATCACTCATTTCTGTGAGGGTCAGCCATATATGTCGATCCAGAATGACCAGGTTGCCCATGGACTTGCCGATGGCCTGCGCAGTGACTTTCATGGCATGCAGCGCAAAGTCTGTTGCGGTGCGGAGGTCTTTGAAGTCTCTGGATCGAAGCCTTGCTCATCCATTTGCTTGAAGAGCTTGGCTTGAAATACCTGGAGCACCGGCATTGTATAGAGTGCTGATTCAGCTTGTCCTGCCACTGAGTAAGCTTTTCCAGCCAGTGTGGACGTTTGTCGACACAGTTTGGAAGGATGTATGGGGCGTGATTTCCACGGCCTGTTACTCGCTGGGCAGAGGTGTGCTGCTACCGCCTCCTCCACAGGGGGTAGTTGGGCATAGCCGTTCTCTTCTCCGTGATACACATTAGAGAGGATGGCGTCACTGCACAAGCGTGCCAAGAAGGGTGCACGCCAGGACTTAGACAGTTCGTTATGAACTTATGGGAAGAATGGGGAAGATTTGCGGGACGTGGCCGCTTGACGTCGTCAGGACTGCAGGAACCATTCATCAAGGTGAGACTGTTCAGGTTTTAGACTACTGAAGGTTAAGCTCTTCATCCACCCTTGTAAGGATGCGGAGCATCTCACTGTCAGTGGGACATGCACATTCCTTGCCCTCACTGGGGAGAGGGGCGGCAGCATCATCCACTGACCATTTGCCTGATGCAGCAAGAGAAATTACATCATCATTATCATCCCCAGCATCAGAACCGCTGAACGAGACGAGGCCGCAAGCTCTTTCAGAGGGCTGGAGCTCGTCCCGCATAGCGCATCGGCAAAGCACATTTTAGCACATAGATGCACCTCGTGGAGATTGAGGGGCTGGCAGGGCGTGTGCCGGCACGAGGTTCACCTCAAATTCATCCTGCTCGACCTCGCAGCCCCGCCGTGCCTTGTCGTGTGAATCCTCGGGTATCACAGAAGAGGCGGGTGGGAGGGTGCGTGAGGCTGAATCGTCCCTCTGAATGACGGTGATTCATGGGCAAAGCGTCTTGAGACTCATGTCCTCACAGTGATGACAGTCTGTCTCCATGAGAGCTGACTGCATGGGCGCGGCCCAGACAGTGAATGCAGCTCTCATGCTGATCTGACGGCGGGATGTGTCTCTCACACAAGGAACACTTCTTTAAAAAAGATCTTTTATATATGTGTGTGTGTGTATATATATATATATATATATATATATATATATATATATATATATATATATATATATATATTACACAATACACAGTACACAATATGCAATTGCTTTGTAAGTATACACAAAACCTGCCAAAGCACTGCGGGGAATCAGGATGCTGAGGCCAGTGAAGAGTCAAGCGGCGAGACGGTGTGATGTTCGTTCGAGCACTGCAGGGGAGCGGAAAGTCCTCCCGTGAAGATTCTGCCCGCTGACTCATGTATATCGACAGCAAAGGTAGAGGCCGTTAATAAATGCAGTGTCAAGTGTACTGAGTTGTAAGGGAACTAAAGTTCAGTAGATACGCACTTCCCCACTGCTCACACTCACAAGCTGCTGAACTGCACCACGAGTGAAGGTGAGAAGGAGAGAGGGCAACACGATAGAGGGAATTCCCTGCATTTTGAAAGTGACACCTGCAGGAATGATTCAAATTGTGCTCAATCCCTGCAATCCCGTACTACTGAGCTAACATTTGTTATTGAGATTTTAATCAGCCTACTGTCTGGTCGGGCAAGTAAAATTCTCTTTAACTTGCCCGTTCAAAATTTCTACTTGTCCCGGACAAGTGGACAAGCATTAATGTCGAGCCCTGATATATATATATATATATATATTTCAGGATAAAGTAACATAACACCATGTGAGCCACACAACAAACAGACAGAGTTGCTTATAGATGGAAGAATGTCCTATTAGCCTGATAAAGAACGGCAAAGACTGAATGCAGTGCGACAAATCTGAAACATTCACAGTCTCCCAGGACACATGCTCAGACTGATTATGAAGGGCAGATAAAGAAAAGACAAGAAAAACCAAAATCAGACCCTGATCTCCTATGTAGTGCTTTTCATCACCAACTGTTGTACAAAGTTCCCTCTCTAACACGCTCACCCTCGGTCCTCCGGGGAGTTTAAAGTAGAGGACAGAACAAGGACTTCATTTACGATGGTTGTGCTTACAAGGCTAATGGGTAGATAACTTACCTGTGTAGCCCAGATTAGTGTTGTCCAGGTCCAAAGAGAGGTCCAAAGGGAATGATGTAAAGGAGGAGGACATCAGCAGCATGGGGAAAAAAAGAAAAACACACATTTACAAAATTGTACAAGTAAGCTGGTGGGGTAGCATTTCCTCGAAGTTATGGCTTGAAATTTTAAAAAGACTTCTGTATGATATAATGTGGCTCAATATAGCTAAAAAATTATTGTAAATAAATGTTCAGTCTTCTGATGATATTCAGTATAATTTGTCATTTATGTAGACATTTATGTCATTCTGAGACCTTGTAGAAGGGTGAATTTTTCATGGACTGTCATTTCCACCAAGCCATTGTTGTCAAGGTTTTACTAAATCAGCAGAAGAATGATATAAAATCATATTTATTTATATGCACCAATATTATATATAGGTTACAACCAGTGGTGCAGTAGAGTCTGAAGAGGTGGGCATCCTGTGAATTTATTTGTATTGCATGTGCAGGAGTATGGCAAGCCACACTGGAGATGTGTGGCTTTAATCTATTGCACGTGCGAACGTCAATAACGCGCGTAGATTATTGCCATTGATTTGCCGCCATAATTTTATTTGTGTACTATAATGTTCTTTTCTGTGTATAGTTAAATTGTTTTCCTACTTTGAAATATAAATGGAAATGATTCGATATCATGAGAAAAAGACGCTACTGACAGCAGTAAAAGACAGAAGAGGATCAAACTAGCACAGTACATACATAACATGCAGTGTTTTCACAAAGTTTAATTGCATATGTTACTTTTAAAAGTTACATACATACATACATATATATATGTATATATATATATATATATATATATATATATATATATATATATATATATGATATATATATGTATATATATGTATATATATATATATATATATATATATATATATATATATATATATATATATATATTTACATTTAGCAGGGAAATAAATGTACAATGCAAATTATGGTTACAATTATGGTTGTGTTATGAGATTTATTTGTAAATCGCAGGCATATTAAAGAAAATTAAGAGGAGGTGCCTTTAAGAGTGTGTGCTACAGCATATCGGGGGCGAATTCCAATCACAAGTGATTCTCCCTATGCCCTGTACTCACTCCGAACTGCAGTGGGTACTCTCAAGGAAACATGGCATTACTGTATGAATGTACACTTCGCTAACAGTCTTGTGGAAGGGCCCTCCAAGAAAAGATTTATTTTCTTATTTTCGTTTTGAACAAGCTTTCGAGTGGCATCCCCTCCCACAGGAGAGCTCTTCAAGAAATCAAAAAATGCAGTTTTGAATTCACCCCGGAACATCGAAGTGCCGTTACCACAGACGAGTAACAGGTCAGATAAAAAGTCCACTCCATGTATTGTGCTGTAAGTGCATCAAAAGAATAATACTCAATTGCTACCGCATTTCTGACATCACGCACCACTAGTGTAGACAGATTTATTAATTATAATGGGAGCGGTTGCGTCGCTCTCAGTGATATAAATTAAATTCGTCTTTTATAGTATATATCATCAACCCTTTTGCACAATGCACCACGTTACCAGGGTAATGCCATGGTACTGAATGATTGATCATGTTCATATTTCATGATACTGTCAAAGTACTTTAAAAAATATCATGGTTTTACTATGACACATGTCATAAACATGCGGTTAATCACAGACCATGTCTGAAAATAGATAAATAAATGTATTACCATGGTGCTTTTTGTGATAAATATAACAGAATAGGCTATTAATTTTGATCAAGAAAAAATTGAAAAAAAATGTTTATATATATATATATATATATATATATATATATATATATATATATATATATATATATATATATACAGTGCATCCGGAAAGTATTCACAGCGCTTCACTTTTTCCACATTTTGTTATGTTACAGCCTTATTCCAAAATGGAATAAATTCATTATTTTCCTCAAAATTCTACAAACAATACCCCAATAATGACAACGTGAAAGAAGTTTGTTTGAAATCTTTGCAAATTTATTACAAATAAAAACGAAAAAAATCACATGTACATAAGTATTCACAGCCTTTGCCATGACACTCAAAATTAAGCTCAGGTGCATCCTGTTTCCACTGATCATCCTTGAGATGTTTCTACAACTTGATTGGAGTCCACCTGTGGTAAATTCAGTTGATTGGACATGATTTGGAAAGGCACACATCTGTCTTTATAAGGTCCCACAGTTAACAGTGCATGTCAGAGCACAAACCAAGCCATGAAGTCCAAGGAATTGTCTGTAGACCTCCGAGACAGGGTTGTATCGAGGCACAGATCTGAGGAAGGGTACAGAAAAATTTCTGCAGCATTGAAGGTCCCAATGAGCACAGTGGCCTCCATCATCCGTAAATGGAAGAAGTTTGGAACCACCAGGACTCTTCCTAGAGCTGGCCACCTGGCCAAACTGGCCTGACCAGTGTTTGCCAAGCCTACATTTTAACATGTTGAATCACCAATAAAATCTGACAACAGCTGTATCTTTAATTTAGCTTCTTTAGCTAAAAATCAGAGTAAATAAACTGTATGGCTATGTTCGGAATAGCATAGTAGTATACTATTGCTAGTTCTGCAGTATATACTGCAGTATGTATATTGTGCACAATATGCTAATATTCCTCAAGCGTGGATGACTTCTTTGTCAAAATGGGTAGTTCACAACAAAGCACACTACACAGAATACTGTATCCCACAATGTAACATGCTCGACTTGACCTACTATACTACTAGTTGATACTACTAGTATTTACAGCCGAAATTATTTTTTAATCAACTGTATTATGACTTATTATTTCATCTGAATTTGAAAAGTAAACACTGTATGGTACGGTGTATCCATATGGCAAATTTTTTTCCCCTTTTTCGCCTTTCAGAAAAAGCTAAAACATAATACATGGTTGGAAATAAAAGGCCAGTCTTTAAAGTAACCAATAATATGCTGTTTTTAAGCAACAGTTGAAGTCAGAAGTTTACATACACCTTAGCCAAATACATTTAAAATCACTACTTTATTTTAAGAATGTGAAATAGCAGAGAGAATGATTTATTTCAGCTATTATTTCTTTCATCACAGTGGGTCAGAAGTTTACATACACTTTGTTAGTATTTGGTAGCATTGCTTTTGAATTGTTAACTTGGGTCAAATGTTTTGAGTAGCCATCCACAAGCTTCTCACAATAAGTTGCTGGAATTTAGGCTTGACATCATTTTCTGGAATTTCCCAAGCTGCTTAAAGGCACAGTTAACTTAGTGTATGTAAACTTCTGACCCACTGGAATTGTGATATAGTCAATTAAAAGTGAAACAATCTGTCTGTAAACAACTGTTGGAAAGATTACTCATGCACAATGCACAATGTGTCATGCACAAAGTAGATGTCCTAAACGACTTGCCAAAACCATAGTTTGCTAAAAATGAAATCTATGGAGTGGTTAAAAAAGTGTATGTAAACTTCTGACTTCAACTGCACATGACTTTGTCTCTAAGACAAAATTTATTTTCTTTCCTGGGATCACCTTTACGAGGAGACACCTGGTGAAGTGCTCCAAAAATCCATATGTCAATTAGTGCCCGACCGATATATCGGCCGGCTGATATTATCGGCCGATATTAGACTTTCACCGATATATCGGTATCAGCATATATTTTGCCGATATGAAAACTTTTTTGCAGAATATATAATGCAGAAAACAATGCATTAGAATTGGTGTCATAGCATCGTTTGTCCAGCAGAGCATGCTCCGACATGCTTGTTTACAGAGCTGACTCTGAACTGACGGTGGCTCTGCAGACAGGGCGGAGTTAAGCAGTGTCTCGGTAAGTTAACTAGTTTGTGAAATACATACTGGAAACTTAATAAACAATGACCCCATCATTTTCCCTTTTCAATATAACTAATATAACATTAACCTTGTCCCTGACAACCATGTCACTTATGTCTGTTTGCTGTTAGCCAGCTATATTTTGTCAGTGCAGTCAGTAATGTAACAGACTGAAAGGTCATCAGAGCATCTTTTTGCAGCTCAGCAGACAACGGTGCGGTGGTGGATTGTGTTTGATGAGTGTTGATTTCATGTTATGTTGTTACGTAGTTGGTGAGACACAATGCTGGAAAATAAAATAAACAATGTCCATCTTTTACTCTCCATGACAATGAGCTTATAGCTAACTAGCTAATCACATTACTTTCAGTAACTACGTTTCCATCCAAGGATTTTTTGCGAAAAATTTTAGCGCATCAAAATAAAGCTGATGGAAACGCAAATTATCGCTAAAAGTGTCGACATAATATTTTTCCATTTAACTCTAGCGCATAAACTCTATGTCGATACATCAAATGGCGCGAAAAAACTGGTTTGGAAACACTTTTTGTCGAGAAAATTACCATTAACGCAAAAATGTAGTGTCATATGACAGAATTTACACAAATTGTTAGCCTGTGTTAATCATGACGACAAGGTATAGAAGCCAATTTATTGTACATGATTATGGATTGATCTGAATGGCATAAAGATCTGATCACTGCAAACATGACACTTCCAGGAGTGCCAACACGAATATCTTGTATCAAGACATGCACATTGATATGTGCACGGAGATCAAATGAATGGCCACTCTTTGCGATTAATTTAATCACAGTAGCCATCCGTTTATTTATTAAAGTTGCTTTTACACACCATTCAAAATAATAGACGGCAGTCACGGAATTAGCTCACAATACAAAAAACATATTATTTCTGTGCACAAAGATGTTTTAAATTAAAAATAAATACACAATACTAAGAGAAAAGCATCAGTGTGCTTTTTTGGAACACTAACAGCACAATTCTATTAAATTATTGTTTAGTTTACTTTTGAAAAAATGCTGGCAAAATTCCCTGTATTAAAAAAAAATAAATTACCAAACAAATGTTTTTTTTTTTTTTTTTAGACCTATATATGCCTCTTTACACAAACTTAAATTAAATGTACCCTGTTCTGTAGATGAATAAAGTCGGCTGAATGACATTTTCTACACTTCAAGACTATAAACTATCAGAACTATTTGTCCAATGCAGAGTTCACTTTCAGAAAACGAGCTTTTGAACCTTTTAAAACTTTTAAATATTTTAAATCTAACCCTCTTTACCTCGGATCGCATTTGCTGAGCTTCTTCAGAAAATGTAAATTGCATTATGATGCTAAAATTAATTTTAGATGATAATCAAGTTCAGTTGGTCGTTAAAAGTTGCTGGACAAATATACGGGACATAATGCAGTTGTGATGGCAATGCTTTAGATGATTGTTCAAAATAGCCTATTGAAAATCAGGAATGTATCATATGTAAACCCTTATATTACACCGCATCAGTTTTTCTTTAATAGCTGTGCACACAGCATAAACACATCGATGGATGGTCTTTATACTAAGACCAAAAATTTCCCCGGTACTTGGTGCAGGTTGCCAGCTTGAACAGGGCCATAACTATTCGCTTTCAGGTCAGAACCGGTGGCAACCTGTGATAGGCGCAACATCAGGACCAATATTACAGTCCTATCAGAAGGGCAACTGCTCCCTTTTGATTGCAATTCCTCGTCTTCTGATTGCATTTATTTGTGAAATAAAAATTACAGTAAGCTGGCTAATTTCAATGAATTGTCTCAATACTCTCCCCATTTTACCACAAATTCGGAGGAAAAAATTAGGGACATCTGGGAGGCGAATTAGCGATAAACACACATTTCCGTATGGAAACGGCTTAAGGGCAGATTTCTTTTGCGATAAACCAAAACTTTTTCGTTTATTTTAATGGTCAGCATTTGACTGATACTAAACACTACTGATGTTTATTTAGCTATTTATTTTATTTTTATTTATTCTTTATTTTAATGGTCAGCATTTGACTGATACTAAACAGTACTGATGTTTATTTAGCTATTTATTGTATTTTTATTTATTCTTTATTTTCTCAGTGTTCATTTCTAGAATTTGTTGACATTGTATAATAATAATGTCAAATATTCTTTGATAAAAATATTTGTTTAAGAAAACAGCCTACTGAGTACCTTTGAATAGTCATATCAGTGCAAAATCGGTGAAAAATCCACATAGAAAAGGTCTGTTTTCATTCCAGCTCAAAAATGTTATATATCGGCCACCATATCGATAATCGGTGAATTTTTCCCTCTCTAAAATCGGTATCGGTCTCAAAAATCCCATATCAGTCGGGCTCTAATGTCAATGTTGTGCCACAATGGAAAAATTGCTATGTTGCCATATGGCAACTATGCACTACAATGGAATTCCACTAATGCATTTGCCCTTTAGGAATTTTTATAGATAGTTGCATCTATTATATTATTGCATTTATTCATTTATTTGGAAATGCTTACAATAATATAATTGCATTTCTGCATAAATAACACAATCATGATTTGTTTTTCTTTTTTTTTTGACAAAAATGAACACGCCTGTCACATATTCCCTGTTGTTTGTATTGACTTTTATGTTGAAATTCTGGTTTAGTTCCCTGTTCCTGTTTCCTGTTAGTTTTGTAGTCCTTTGTAGTCCTTTGTAGTTTCTTTTCATGATTGGTTTTCCCCTGATTGTTTCCCCAGGTGTTCCTCGTTCCCTTGTTTTCCCTTGTGTATTTAAGCTCTTGTTTTCCCCTGGTTTCTTTGTCAGTCTTCATCTGTATTATGCTGTGCTTTGTTCCCTGTGTTTTGTTTCATTATGTTCCCTGGTTTACCTTTGTTTTATTAAAAAGGCTGCATTTAGGTCCTTATTCCTCATCACAGAAAGACTGACCAAGAAATGGATCTAGCGGTCATCAGGATTCTGCTCCTTCAGCAAAGGGACCGTCCAGTTGAGGATCACGCCCGTGAGTTTTTCGAGCTGGCAAATGTAGTGCACTATCCAGACCGCTCTCTGGTGGTTTTCTTCCGGGCCGGTCTGAATAATGCACTGAGGGAACTCATGCCTCCGGCTGATCCTTACTGGACACTCTGCGATTATGTGGAGAAGGCTCTGGAAATTAGCGGTTCTCCTTATACAGTGGATTATGGCGGGAACCCCGGGCCAAAACCTGCGTCCACGGCCCCAGTCTCGAAGCCTTCCACGGCCCCAGTCTCGAAGCCTTCCACGGCCTCTGTCTCCAAGTTGTATGATCTGCCACTGATGTTGGTGCGCAGGTCCATGAAGACCCTACCTCAAAAATCATCTGCACCCACGCCTGCCACGGTCTATGAGCCAGCGCCCACGCCTGCCACGCCAACAAGTTGCCAGCCTCGTCCGTCCCAGAGCCGGCGTTGCCAGCCTCGTCCGTCCCAGAGCCAGCGTTGCCAGCCTCGCCCGTGCCAGAGCCAGCGTTGCCAACTTCAGCCATCCAGAGGAGGAGGAAGAGAAGAAAAGTTTCCGTTCCCAAGTCTCCTCCCATGCCCACGACCACAGAGGTCATTCCCGAGTCTCTTCCCATGTACACGACCACGGAGGTCATTCCCGAGTCTCTTCCCATGTACACGACCACGGAGGTCATTCCCGAGTCTCTTCCCATGTACACGACCACGGAGGTCATTCCCGAGTCTCTTCCCATGTACACGACCACAGAGGTCATTTCCGAGTCTCATCACACGTTCATGACCACGGAGGTTGTTTCCGAGTCTCTGCCCATGCCCACGACCACAGAGGTCGTTCCCGAGTCTCTGCCCATGCCCACGACTACAGAGGTCGTTCCCGAGTCTCTGCCCATGCCCACGACTACAGAGGTCGTTCTCAAGTCTCTGCCCATGCCCACGACTACAGAGGTCGTTCTCAAGTCTCTTTCCATGTACACGACCATGGAGGTCGTTTCCGAATCTCCTCCCATGCCCATGACCACAGAGGTCATTCCCGAGTCTCTTCCCATGTACACGACCATGGAGGTCGTTCCAGAGTCTCTGGCCATGCCCACGACCACAGAGGTCGTTCCCGAGTCTCATCCCATGTTCACGACCACGGAGGTCGTTTCCGAGTCTCTGCCCATGCCCACGACCACGGAGGTCGTTCCCGAGTCTCTGCCCATGCCCACGACTACAGAGGTCGTTCTCAAGTCTCTTTCCCTGTACATGACCATGGAGGTCGTTTCCGAATCTCCTCCCATGCCCACGACCACAGAGGTCATTCCCGAGTCTCTTCCCATGTATACGACCAAGGAGGTCGTTCCCAAGTCTCTGCCCATGCCCACGACTACAGAGGTCATTCACAAGTCTCTTCCCATGTACACAACCACAGAGGTTGTTCCAGAGTCTCTGCCCATGCCCACGACTACAGAGGTCATTCACAAGTCTCTTCCCATGTACATGACCACAGAGGTTGTTTCCAAGTCTCTGTCCATGCCCACGACTACGGAGGCTGTTCCCAAGTCTCATCCCATGTTCACGACCACGGAGGTCGTTTCCGAGTCTCTGCCAATGCCCACGACCACAGAGGTCATTCCCGAGTCTCTTCCCATGTTCGCGACAATGGAGGTAATTTCCCATTCATCCAGGACTCTTTATCTTGAGCCTCCCATGGCTCCGTCTTCCACGGCTCCGCCCCCAGAGATTATTTCTCCAGCGGCTCCGCCCGCTCCCCCAGAGACTATTCCTTCTGCAGCTCCGCCCGCTCCCCCAGAGACTATTCCTCCTGCGGTTCCACCTGCTCCCCCAGAGATTATTCCTCCACCTCCTGACCCTGTCTCGGCCCTGCGGCTGCCTCCCAGGCCTCTGGACCCTGTCTCGGGCCCTGTGGCCACTTGCCAGGATTCCTGACCCTGTCTCGGCACTGCTGGATTCCTGACACAGTGCCCACCTTGAAGTCATCTCCTTGGTCTCCTGGCCATCCACCTGATCTGCTCTAGTCTCCCTGGTCTCCTGGCCGTCTGCCAGATCTGCTCTGGTCTCCCTGGTCTCCTGGCCGTCCGCCTGATCTGCTCTGGTCTCCCTGGTCTCCTGGCCGTCTGCCAGATCTGCTCTGGTCTCCCTGGTCTCCTGGCCATCCGCCTGATCTGCTCTGGTCTCTCTGTTCTCTTGGCCGCCCATCTGATCTGCTCTGGTCTACTTGGTCCTCCAAGCCTGCAGCGTCGCCTTGGCTCATCCTTCCGGCTCCATCTTGGTTTAAGCCTCCATGACTTTGCTTTGTTCCTCTGCTCCCCTTGTGCCCCGTTGAACTACCTGTTTTCCCCAACTCCCCATGGACAATCTGTTTTTATTTTGTTTTTTGGAGCGTCTGGAATATGCTCCTTAAAAGGGGGGCTCTGTCACATATTCCCTGTTGTTTGTATTGACTTATGTTAAAATTCTGGTTTAGTTCCCTGTTCCTGTTTCCTGTTAGTTTTGTAGTCCTTTGTAGTTTCTTTTCATGATTGGTTTTATTAAAAAGGCTGCATTTATATACCCATTCCTCTCCTGTCTCGTCACAACGCCAATGTTTTATGGAAAGGGCAAGAAGAGTGCACAGTTAATTCTTCTGACTGACAACAGTGAGGATGGGCTAGGCTTTTTCTCCACAAATTAACATCTTATGGAGTTTTGAATTTCTTGCCATGGGCGCCTTTACTTGCTCACTGGGGGCCTAAAGACAGTCATCTTTGAGGTGCGATTTTTGATCGTGTTATTTATTTAAATCACACAATGAGGACTTTAAGATATTACAGCATAATTTTCTGTAAAGCTGCTTTGAAACTATGTGTGTAGTAAAAAGCGCTATACAAATAAAAATTACTTGACAAGGCTTTAGTGACAATACTGAAGAACATATGATAGTGACAGGAGTTCCAAGTGTATAAATACATAAGTTAATTAAATATTAACTTATTTCAAGAAGAATTTGATCATTTTTAAGAAATAAAATAAGAAAAAAGTTTTTGGACCATTTTCTATTGTTGTACCACACAGGGTTAAGGCCACTGATATATAAATAGAACTGGATTGCTGACGCAACAGTAAACTTCCAGCGGTAGGTGAAGCCACTGGAAGTGTTCGAGTAGCCATATTAGAATTCCCCTGCCATTAAATGCAATAGAGCCTCAATGACTGACAGTCGATACCACCATCAGTCGCATTTCATCCCCTAGTGACGATCATGATTGACTTTTAATTTGCTCGTTATAAATAATATTCTTCACAAAGGAAAAGATATATGCGGATTGCGATGTCAGAGCATCCACCTGCCCCAGTGTGCAGCTTATCATTGCAGCACAACGTTTAAAAAAGGGATGTGGCAAAACTGTCAACAAGTTGTAATGCAAGTAGGAAAAGCTGTAATATCTGGTAACAACATGTCCTTTTCCCCGGACATCCTCTTTTCGGACCTTAAAAAAGTCAGACCCAGGATTTCAAAATCGCCTAAAATGTCTGTTTTCATATTGAAATGATCTCGAGAGTCATAATTCACGGAATTTTACCAACTCTAAATAAATAAACAATTACATACTTAGGAAATCTGTGTTGTAAGGTTTTACACTCAGATTTCAGATATACAAGTGGTGGTTAAATGACTGTTTACTCTTTGAAATTAGATTTTTTTCCTATTAAGTTAATAGGCACACTGAAATGTTTGGGCATACAAATCTGGGTTAGGTTTAGGGTTAGGTGGTACAGTGGTTAAGACATTTAACTAATTTAGTGGTGCAGTGGCTTCAATGTTATGTTATCATCAGCAATCCATTTCTATATTATTGATCAGTGGTTAAGACATTTTTCAAATTTGAATTAACAATGCAAAATAACCATATTTATTTCCAAGATATGGACGTCAACTGGATGCCACTCACATGCAATGAAGTCAGTTGACAACAATGTGAAAACAATACTACTGTTTGAAATATTTATCATTGCATAATGCCTACTGTTTTACTATTTTTTTTAAATATGAACAAAAGTGCTGCTGCTACCAGTCTTACAGTATTCAAAAGGTCAAGTTAGTATCTTAACATAGCCTATTTTTAGGTTGGGACAGTTAATGTCATGTTCCCAAGCACAAAGACCAATCGATGGCTTTTGCCAAAATGGCAACTGACTCTTTAAATTGAAGGTAAGACTTCTTTTCCTAAAGTCGCAATACTGAGCATTGTGATTTCTTCCATTCATCTTTCGTATGTCTCCTCCTCATACTGTTTCTGCTCTGGTACATAGAGAAACATACAGTATGTGGTTATGTTTGGATTCCCTTAAATGTCATAGATACTGTCTCTCTCAACAGACAGCAGGTATATTTAAAAATATTTCCTCTTACATTAGAGACTGAGCAAACTTTATCAGGATACTACTGTATTCCTTTTTGCAGAGTTCAGTCAAAGTCATTAAAAAGCACTGATGGTTCTCTTTAGCACTTAAAGGTGGAGTAAGTCATTTTAATCCACTATGCTTTTTGTCAAATTCTGCGAATATCTCTTCGCGGTCTGCTAGCTGTCCGTTCTGTGCGTGCGCTGAAAAAAATCTGGTGTTTGTACACAGCCCTGGCTCTGTAAATGGGAAAATAAACAAAGTGGATTGATCCACAGAACACTATTCCAACCAACTAGCAACAGGGGACAGTTCGTGCTCATACACAGGATGGGGGGGAAGGGGAGGGGAGATGGGGAAAATGGGACAGTGAACAAGAGGGAAATTCATTAGAAGAAGAAGAGGGATGGTAAATCTGACTAATGCTAACTTGCTGAACTCCAAGCAGGAGAGATGGCTGACAAACAGCCCAAGAGAAAAAGTCAGATGAATATAAAACGAAAAAGAAGGGGTATGATCAGGCAAGGGCTAGGAGCCACGTAAACATCAGAGAGGCTTTCCAATGGTGGACAGACCTGCGAGAGCAGAAAGGCCTGAAGACAGATGCGGAGGTTGCTCTGTTTCTGCGTGATAGCTGGGCAACATTAGTTTTTCTATGTTTCACAGAACCAAGATATGCTGTTGTTGTGATGTTAGCTATAGTAGCAGGAGAGCTGTGATGTCACTGTCTGGAGCTGGTGTGCTGGCTCTGTCAAACTGTCTCATCCTCTCTGCATGTCATCTATGCAACAGCAACTGTAGCAACAGTTTGCTAACCAACCACCTACCTAACATTATTTACATTAATTGCTGTGTTGTTGTTCACTCTATATCATGGTATTTATCCTTACAACATTTGCAAAGGTTTTTAAGGGTGTGTTTATTTGGCTGTTGAGTTCAAATATCAACTTTCTCAGGAATCGCTTACTCCACGTTTAAGGAGGCACATTAAGCTTTCATTAGTGAGCAGGAACATGCTAAAACAACAACAATAAGCCTGATATTCCTCTTTGTGCTTTCCAGCTATTCAAAACAGCCACTTTTAAATAAACAAAAACTGCAAAGAAAACAGGGGATCATTCTCGGGGGATCAAGAGAAAAGATGTGAAAGAAAGTGAAGGGAACAAGGTTCAAGGAATTTTTTTTATTCTCTCTTATGAGATGTATAAACTTTCTATCCATCACTAGCTCCTTCTTCTCTCTCTTTCTCTCACACACATGCACACACAGTAACAGGCTTATCAACTAGGCCGTAACACTTGACGTAACAATCTAATCCTCCAGTGTCTACAGATGCTGACTACATAGCATTGATTTTAGGACTTAAAATTGTCTTCCTTCACTGCATGGCTGACTCATGTGCACACACATAAGCGTAAGGCTTTTGCAATAGAGCAAGTGTATAAACACAAAAGTGTAGAAAACCAACTCATGCACAAACAATTCCAGCATAAAAGCATGAGAATATCAGGAGTATCAAGGAAGAGTAGCAGCCAGACTTTTTAATCTGGTCTTTAGTCCACCAGATGCAGTGTAGGTAAAGAGGATTAGAGATCTGAACGAAGTCTGTGTCTGAGTCACTACAGTTCAGTTCAGTTCATGGATACTCTGATTCACTTTGTCAATTCTGATTTTTGTGCTTCAGAACAAGGGGTCAAGGTCTGAATAGTCTCAGCTTGAGATGGCACACCCATGGACCGTCCACAGTCAGTGCTTTTTTAACACTCTCTCTCACCCGCACGAGTGCTGTATTTGTGCAGGGGCAGGTTTACGATTTCTGAGGCCCCAAGCATCCAACCAACCCGGGGCCCCATTTCAAAATATTTTGCTAAAAAAATGACAAAATGTATTTTAAATCATAATTTTTTATTCTTCCTATCAGCCGTTGAGGCCAAGTACATTCAAAATGTTTAATGAAATACAAATCTAGTTAAAGATAATTAATGCATGTTTTCCAGTTTTTCCACAATACAGTGATAAAACATGCAATATTTACCTACATATATGTTGTGTGTGGGCAGGTTTGGGTGGTTTACGAGGACTTTTTTTTAGGTTACAAACTGGTATTATGCTACAAATGTGGTTTATGAGGACATTTCTAGTGTCCCCATAATTCAAATCGCTTAAAAAACATACTAAACTATGTTTTATTGAAAATGTAAAAATGCAGAACATATTTTGTGAGGGTTAGGTTTAGGGTTAGGGTTAGGGGATAGAATCTATAGTTCGTACAGTATAAAAATCATTATGTCTATGGAGAGTCCTCATAAAGATAGCTGCACCAACATGTGTGTGTGTGTGTGTGTGTGTGTGTGTGAGAACAGGGTGTGCAAAACCTACTACTTCACCCAGTAACATTTTGAAATTCAGTTGTTACTGTATATATTAATATTATATCCCAACAATTATTTATTGTTGTCCAGATTGTCATTATAATATGATATTATTATTATTATTATTATTAGTATTATTATTATTACTTTGAGGATTTGTTGTATACAATAGTAATATAGTTCTGTCTTGTTTACTTTCACCTGGAGCTTATATTCTAATGCTGCAGTGTATTGTTCACCATGTTGCAAAAGACTGTATTTTATGTAGGCTAAGCATCATAGGCAACATTCGTTACAGTATTGTAACAGTAAACATATAAGCCACGGCGGCCCCTCAGCACTCTAGAGCAAAAAAAAAAAAGAAAAGCGGCTTCGTGAAACGCTCTGAGACCGCAGACAACAGTGTATTCGCGTGTGTACCCAGAACAACATGTCACCCCTCAAACAGTTTTTGCAGAGCTTTCCTACTCGGGCCGTGGGGCCCCCCGATGTCCGGGGCCCCGCACAATTGCGTGGTTTGCATGGTGGTTAAAACCGCTACTGTATGTGTGTGGGAAAGAGAATGCCACACATGCTCTGTCACTCTCATCCAGAAATATCAATAACGTATTTCTCTGCCTTAAATAGAACAAATGTTTTATCAGACTCACATTACTACGCAAAGCCATTTCTATCTGAAAATGTTGACTATATTGAGACAAAATTAAATATGCTAGGGATCAGGGATATTTAAACTAATATAATGGATGAAATAGACCATTGCAATTGTACAAATTAGTCCGTTACATATTTGTAGTGCAACCTCTGTGTGTTACCTGTAAAGCTGGCACTTGCGTTTCAATGGCAAAAAAGTCAGAAAATACAATGAAGAACACAAGTGAGGGGAGAAGTCTCTATTCACCTATTATCCATACTAAATATAATGTGAAAGAACAACATGTCACCTCAAGGAGAGTTTGTCATAAAAAAAAATAACTTTAGGGAAGTAGGCTACACCTGGACACAGCAGGTGGACTGAAAAGTGTGAAGTGTAGAATAAAAATAAATTTCTAATGGTATCTGATCTTTTCTGTTTTTATTTTCTGTTTAATTTTATGGGCATTATTAAACGTTTTAATATTACCTTTTATTAAATATATTAAACACATTAAATGTATTTAATTAATTACATTACATGTATTTCACCCATAATTTTAGATAAAACTAAACTAAATTGAATGGAAAATTTGAAAATGAAGTAGAAAAAAACTAATTTAAAATTTAAAATAATAACAACTTTGGTTGTAATGACTAACGCAGTTTTCACTTTCTTTAGCCTATGTTTGAGTGAAGGGGAAAAATCAACAAATAATTGAAAAAGTCAACAGAAAACAAGAAGAAATGTGTTGAAGGACAGTTTTGTCTTCATACACCTAAAGCATATGCTTTCACTCTGAACCCAATTTGAAGTTTGTTCAGCAGGATTCTGATAATAACATGTGAATATGAAATGCAATGAGGTGTTTTTGTTGCATTTATACAACAGTACAGTGTATTTTTATTGTATACAGTCTTCTTATTTTGTGTATACTGTATATTGTATATTATTTTTATTGCATACAGTCTTCTTATTTTGTGTATGCTGTATATTGTGTATTGTGTTGTGTAAAAAGATGTGTAAATTGTGTTATGTGTAAATCAGATGTTTATTGTAATTGTCATACTTGGAACTGCACCCAAGACTTTCACCCACTGTTGCACTTGTGTATATGGTTGAGTGACAATAAAGATATTTGATTTTATTTGATTTAAAGAAGCAGTGTACCAATGAGATGTACTGACTGATCATTATCTATTCATAAAGCCTTTCTCATTCTGATTGACAGAGACAATGACAGCAGAAATTACAAACAGAGGAGAGCAGTGTGTGATACAGCTGCATTATTGATGTGTCAAGCGTTTGTTATTGTGCCATATCTAGTTATTACATTTGTTCACACACTGTCAAAATAACCATCCACACAAGATCCTCTACAAAACACACACACACACACACACACACACGCCTTAGTAAAGTTACCACTTTTTAAACAATTTCAACCCATCAGACTTTCCCCTCACTCACTTATTGCTATTTGGGAGCACCATAGTCATTTAGTGAGTTAAAGGGTAGTTTACTGAAAAATAAATATTCTGTCTCACCCTCAAGTGTACAAGCCTGTATGACTTTCTTTCGTGGAACACAAAAGGCAGAATGTTAGGGACTGGCAGCCTCAGCCACCAACATTCTCTCTAACATCTCCTTTTGTTTTTCATGGAAGAAAAGGTCTGTTTGGTTTGTAAAGACATGAAGGTGAGTAAATTACATTTTCATTTTTGCAAAAACTATGCCATTATGTAATCCCAAAAGCATCACTACTCTTTCTCATCCATACTCAGATACACAAACATGCCAATACTACATATCTGATATACACAAACATATTATGTGGTTGTTCACACTTTTGTAAAAAAGACACAAAGTGGCACAGCATGCACTATGTAGAATTACAGAGCTAATAAGAGAAGAGTTCAGTTGTCAGAGTATAATATCCTGTTTGATAAAAAATACTATGTTTGCCACTAGATGGCATAGTAGATTTTTTTTTTTTTTTTTTTTTTTTTTTTAAGATTAAATGTATTCTGTTCAGCGCACATTAGATTATAACAAATAGATGTATTTGATGCACTCAGCACAAGCAAAAAAAAATTTTTTTTTTTCAAAGTACATTAAAATTCAAACAACATACACAGCAGAAGACTCAAACACAAGTGTGAAAACCGAATCAGCAAATTCCAATTGAAACTCTATGCCCTAGTCATTACTAAAGACAGAGCTCATGATGTGGGCACTCTGAAGGGAGCATGGCATTACATTTTAAATGTAGCCTTAACTAAAATCTTGTGAAAGGGCCCTTTGTGAAAAAATGTATTTCTTACTTTTGTTTGGAACGACCCTTCGAGTGCCGTCCCCTTCCCAAAGTGCCCTTCAAGAGTGCAAGAGTACAGTTTGGAAAACGCCCAGTGTTTGTGCCTAGACTGAAATCATGACTGGATTTAGGAGCAGGAGAAACATAATTTGTGTCAAACAGAGGTGTTCAGCTGATGAGAAAAAACTCAAAGAAGAGACATTAGCAACAGATCCTTCAAGTCCTGTAAGTTGCGAGTCGGAGCGGCCGTGGGTTGGACTTGTTAGTTCAGCACATCCCACAGATGCTCAATCGGATTGAGATCTGGGGAATATGGAGACCAGGGCAACACCTTGATCTCTTCATCATGTTCCTCAAACCATTCCTGAACAATGTGTGCTGTATGGCAGGGTGAATTATCCTGCTGAAGAAGCAACTGCCATCAGGGAATACCACTGCCATGAAGGTATGTACCTGGTCTGCAATGATGTTTAGGTAGGTGGCCCGTATCAAATTTACATCCACATAAATGGCCGGACACAGGGTTTCCCAGCAGAACATTGCACAGAGCATCACACTCCCTCCACCGGCTTGTCGTCGTCCCACAGTGCATCCTGGTGCCATCACTTCCCCAGGTAAAAGGCGCACATATACACGGCCATCCATGTGTTGTAAAAGAAAACGGTACTCATCGGACCAGACAGGATAGCCTTTATTGCCCTTGTGCATCGATGAGCCATCAATGAGCACCCAACACCTTGATGGTTCGTGGTTTGTCCCTCCGCGGACCACTGTGGGTAGGTACTCACCACTGCTGACTAGGAGCACCCCACAAGCCTTGCTGTTTCAGAGATGCTCTGACCCAGTTGTCTGGCCATAAAAAGTCACTCAGGTCTATACTCCTGTCCATTTCTCCTGCATTTAACACGTTGACTATGAGAACTGATTGTTCGCTTACCATCTAATCTACCCAGACCTTGACATGTGGCCTTGTTAGGAGATGATCAATGTTGTTCGCTTCACCTGTTAGTGATCATAATGTTTTGGCTCATCAGTGTAAGTGTTGAACTGAGTTTGGCTAAAGCACTGAAGCTAGCGGCAACACCCACTTTCATTTGGGACAGTACTACACTTCTAAAATTAATTTACTATATGCCCGACACCGCTTAAGTGAGAGGGAACAGCCGATGTCCAGTTGGCCATTTAACAGAGGTAATAGTTGCAACTTGGGTTCCAAATTTCCTAAATCTAACACCAGCCTTGTTAACATATTAAAACTTACTTATTTAACATACTAAAAGTTAAATTACTATTTAATAAACATTCTTATCAAATTATTATGTTCATTTAATTTCAGTAATTTTAGGTACATCTTATAATCCATTATTAAATTGGATTATTCATAATATTGGCATTATATCAGCCATCTACCCTCCAGGTATCAGCATTGGCATCAGCCATTAAAAACCCATATCGGTTAATCACTATACATAACCATGCACATACATGACCATACGGCATATAGACAGCTCTAATAGTACACTGAAACAAATATTATCTAAACCGAACAAATTTGCTTCATGTGGTAACATCTAAATTAACTGGTCAAAAATAATATTTAACATCACTAAATCAACCTGAATGCATTTAGTTACAGCAACAAAACACATTTTAGATCAGGTAGAAATAGCTCCTTAAAGAACCAATGAAATCAAAATTAAAGTTTTGCTGCTTTTAGTCCAAATCTATTAGTTTTAAGGTCATCTATATGCTAGTGTACATCTAAACATTTACAAAATTTGTTCTCAGAAGATATAAGCATTTAAAATCTGCAGTCTCTCTCTTCCGGCTAAAAAGACTCATGAACATCCATGATGTCACATAGAGGTTCAGAAACTTTGTCCAATCAAATGCTTTCTAAAACTAAAACGAACCCTCCCCCTACCTCTGTTCAGCGCCCCTGGCTGTGTTCTAACTGGTGCTGATCATGCCTGCACAGGGCACTTTGAAGGTGTGATGAGGAGCAGGGCGTGGCTTGGCCGTGATGGAGCATGGCCGGCGCTGAATCAGCTGATCAGTGGGAGAGCGAGATAAGGGGCAGATGGAGATGCCAGTTCGAGAGAAACTGATGCACGCGGCCGCGCTGTGTGTGTGTGTCTGTTCATTTATGTTTTATGTTGTGTTTTATCATTAAACGTTATGCTTACTGTTCAGCCGGTTCCCGCCTTCTCCTTGCCCGTCCTTTACCTGTTACAGAATGGAACCTAATCCATGTGTAGAGTCATTCCAAACAGATTTTCTAATAAGAATAACTTAAAAGTGAGTTCTGACTGACCATTATCACGATTTCCTTCTCTAGCCCTCTATGCAAAAAAACAAAAAAAAAAAAAAACTGAATGTCAAACCATACTTTCCTTACAAGCCTTAAGGGGAAAATGCAGGTGCATTTCTAAATATCTCCAGGTCAGACTCAGAAAAGTGGCTCTGATAAACTGTTATCTCTTCATTTTTTCCTGTAGTGCTTCACAATTGATTTAAAGATTGAATTGCATGACTTTATGATATTGTGTTTTGTGAGATGTGATGGTTAATCCCAGCTTTGAGAAGTAGTAGTTTGAACAGAGGCATAAAACTCTCACAATGTCTCGTTAGAGGACAGCAGAGTAGGCGCTTTAATATATTATAACACACACATTCCAAACAATCAGAATTGAGTATATGAACAGACCATGGTAAAAAAGGAAAATAAACAACTGCCTTGAAGTTCTTATGGGTTTCACAGACTTGAACCTATTAAACAGTCCATAGACTCTTTTACAGTGTCATGATTTCTTCATGCAGGTCCATTAATTCCCATATCAACCTTGATGAGGCTATGCACATCCCTCACAGTGCCTTTTGAGTGTTAGCTGGTGTATTTTTATAAGTTATAAAGGGAATCAATGAGCCTAAAGCACAGCCATAATATACTATACTATATTCCACATCACAGATATATTTTACTGTACAGGCTGTGAAGTGCAGAAAGACCAGCTCAAAACATGCACTGCACCCAGCAGTCTTTAAAACAGATATATATTACTCTGAAAAAAAATGCAAAGCCTTTTATACTGATTGCACACAGAGGCCTATTCAAAGCAAAACGATAAAGCCACCGGTAAATTGCTGCCGAAAATTCACTTCAAAACTGTTTGAGCATCAAGCATCATGCATATTTTTTCAGCCTCTGAGAAATGTTTGCACACCTGAACAAAAGACAAACACACTCCTGTTCTTCACGCCCTTTAATACAAAATAGATTTTATCCTACAACACAGATTTCCCTTGCTTTAATGCAAATATAACCCATCATTAAAACATACAGGATATGTTGTCACTTCTAAAGGTGTTGTGTTTTTTCCCCTTTTTTCATTCATTGCTTGCCCTATGACTCATTTTTGCACGACTTGCTGCTATGGCATTTTTTATGTTCCTTGTGCTTAAGAGACCAAAAATATCAAATGCTTGATATGCGATATTATGTTGATATATCGACACATTACAACAAAGCTTATTTCTTATTGGTATTTTTATTTTTCAAACAGAATTGTCCTGATCTCAGATCTTGTTGTCCTGTTTTATCCTCTTTTCATGACACAAAAAAAATCATGGTCAGTATGAATAGGTCTTGAATAGGGCTTTAAAGTTTCCTGGCTTTCACCCAAAGAATCTTGTCATGTGAAGCACAAAAGTATGCTCTGCATAATGGATGTGTCTGATTTCACAAAGACAGGAGGTCTCTCTAAATAAGCTGTTTGTTGTTCTGGCTTTGCGAGGAGGGGACGATTTGTTCAGCTGACACACTAAAGACACGCTGGAATTAGGAACAGCTGCTGCAAGACAGTGAGCAGAGCACATAGTGCCAAGATAGCACACACACCTCATCAGCTGCTGCTACAACATATGTTTAAATTTGCCCCATTGTTAACCTAAACCAGCACAACAACAACCTTAAAGCACAACAAACATTCACTGAGATTTTGACTGTGTCCTGCCTCTTATTTATGAACAGGTATGCGCCCACAGTGAGAGGGAGCAGGAAGATGTCAGTAAACTACTACTCACCATATTGCTGTCTGGCTGTGAACAAAATACATCACACTCCATCTCCAATCTGTTCACAGTCTGTTAGGAGAGACCCACACACACACATACAGACACAAATACAGTTGTGTCCTTCCCAAGTCCCACGTCTTTGTTTGGGAACACATAAACACATCCACACAAACACACCCACCAGTTCTTGCTTTTACAGAGAGAGAGAGTGTAAGGATTCAGCAGGACTTAAGTATTACTGGTCCCTCCAAACTGTCAAATCATCACATCATTACAAAAAGAGGTCTAAAGTAGTGTGAAAACCTACCTAATTCACGTTCTGTCTGAGTGGGCTGTAGCGCTTCTCAGTAACTCAGAAATTCACAGTTTTTCTCCCTTTTTCAGAGAGTCATAACAGAAAGCATGAAAGAGCAGTGGCTAATAGCTAGATGGAGATGAATAATGTGTGATCTTCCCTTTGGCAAGCTATTACACATAATAACTCACCTACTGTACAATGCAAACTCTGAGAAATTAGTTTTATTTGCACTCTTTTATATTACAATTACCCAAAACACACCCACCCACAAAAGTGTTTCATCTCTCAGACAGGGTCAGGAGGCCTGGGAGGCGGCCGCAGGGCCGAGACAGGGTCAGGACTTCAAAGGACTACAAAACTAACAGGAAACAGTAACAGGGAACTAAACCAGAATTTCAACATAAAAGTCAAAACAAACAACAGGGAATATGTGACTCTCTCTCTCTCTCTCTCTCTCTCTCTCTCTCTCTCTCTCTCACTTACACAAACACAAAAATCACTTTAAAAGCATATTACCAGGCACTGCATTGTGACATTTAAAATGTATTTTGTTATTTCTGTTTATTCGTATATGCATTTCAGATGAATAATGTCATACTTACTATATTAAAGTTGGAATAATTAGCATCATACCTCAAAATGTCCACTGAAGTGCGTGAGATACAATTAAATGAAGAGCACTCTCCATTTGTATTTCAATAGCTCTTTCAGGTATGATGTCTTTAAATCATTTAGTAATATTTAAAGCTGATTTCAAGATGCCTGAAAAAGTGAAATTGTTGATGGAGTATGGAAATTGTGGTAATAAATGTGTATATAGACAGAGCTTTTTAATTGGCTTTGTAAATTTCAATGTAACTTATCTTGATTTGATTGTTCAATATACTGTGCTTATAATATACTGCAACAGTAACTGAATGTATTTTACATTAGGGGGAAATGTAGTCTAACTAGGGATGAGACGATATTGTTATCTCACGATTCCGTTCGATATACGATATGAGGTTCACAATTCGATATAATCTCGATTCGATATATTAACACGTAAATTACAAAATATAACAGAAATGTTTTTATTTTCTGAATTTTTTTTTGCAAACACAGTTGTTGTTGCGGCGTACGTCCATTCATTCTTTTGTTGCGGTGTTGGGATTTTGAGGAGAGGGTGTCTGATTTCATGATGACATACATCAATCACTATGTAATTATGTTAATGAAAGATAATAAACTGCAAAGAAAAGTCAGAAAGACAAAGAGAGTGTGAACAAAACCAGCACGCTTTTTCTCCCAGATTCATTTGAAATTTAATCGAAGCACAAACACACAATTTTGTTAAAAAAATTATCCATTGTTTTAGTGGAGTACCTCTGTTAGTTCAGCTTCAGATGTGTGTGCTTGTCATGTTGTCCCTCTGCATGTTGATATCAGACACACTGAAGAAGATCCGTGAATTTTTCGTGCTTTGGTATGTAATCGCTTTTTCAGGTTGTCCGATCGGATGGTTATTTACTTTTAAATTTGCAGATAAGTGTTTTGTTCGTTGCATCAGTTGATTGACAGATGAGAGGTGGTGCTTCGAAGCAGTCCGGGATGAATGAATGAATTCTGGCAGAAATTGCACCCAAATAAAGATGGATATTTTGAATTCATTTTAAATGTTTTATATATCAGTATTAGACATATCATATGTGCATAATTAAAGCACAGTAAAGTTGGACTTTTGTTTTACACAATAACAGTATAATAATCGGTCAATGGCTCCAATGTAAACCTAGAGTAACAATTGTTACACTACCTGAAATTTTGGTTGTTGTAACAGATCTGCAGATGTATATGCTGAATTCCTTGTGGTTTGTTAGTGGGGAGATTTCTGCTCTTGTGTGAGGTCAATGCACTGGGGTCAGAGGCAAAGCCACATGGATGTCATAAGTGTCACAATCCCCATATATCTAAGCAAAACAAAATATAGATGAATACTTAAATAAACAACCCAGCAGCCAGGGGGCCTTGGTAGCTCAGCGAGTATTGACGCTGACTACCACCCCTGGAGTTGTTAGGCAGGGTAGAGTCACATGGGGTAACCTCCTCGTGGTCGCTATAATGTGTGGTTCTCGCTCTCGGTGGGGCGCGTGGTGAGTTGTGCGTGGATGCCTTGGAGAATAGCATGGGCCTCCACACGCGCTTCGTCTCCACGGTAACGTGCTCAGCAAGCCACGTGATAAGATGCGCAGATTGATGGTCTCAGACATGGAGGCAACTGAGATTCGTCCTCCACCACCCGGATTGAGGCAAGTCACTACGCCACCACGAGGACTTAGAGCGCATTGGGAATTGGGCATTCCAAATTGGGGAGAAAAGGGGAGAAAAAAAAAGAAGAAAAGCAGCCCTCTAGTCACTGACTGATACTGAGTCATGACTGTTCCCACAGCCAATTAAAAACCTTTTTCTTTTCAAACATTTTATGGTAAAATTAGAACCAACAGCACCTTGAAAAAAGGATTTTGCATAAATCTTTGTCTGTGCACTAAAACGGCTTTTCAAAGTAGCATCGTTTTATTTCTGTAATAAAAAAAAAAAAAACAGAAGTAAAACTATTCAACTGCTGGAAGGCTGTATATTTGATAACATTCTTATATGCATTCTTATATACCTATTTCTCATTCTCAGTCAATGTTGAGTTATAACCCTATCACAAAAAAAATATATATATATATATATATATATATATATATATATATATATATATATATATATATATATACAGTGGTGTGGAAAAAGTGTTTGCCCCTTCCAGATTTCTTATTTTTTTGCATGTTTTTCACACTTAAATGTTTCAGATCATCAAACAAGTTTAAATATTAGTCAAAGATAACACAAGTAAACACAAAATGCAGTTTTTAAATGAAGGTTGTTATTATTAAGGGAAAACAAAATCCAAACCTACATGGCCCTGTGTGAAAAAGTGTTTGCCCCACCTGTTAAAACATAACTTAACTGTGGTTTATCACACCTGAGTTCAATTTATCTAGCCACACCCAGGCCTGATTACTGCCACACCTGTTCTCAATCAAGAAATCACTTAAATAGGACCTGCCTGACAAAGTGAAGTAGACCAAAAGATCTTCAAAAGCTAGACATCATGCCGAGATCCAAAGAAATTCAGGAACAAATGAGAAAGAAAGTAATTTAGATCTATCAGTCTGGAAAAGGTTATAAAGCCATTTCTAAACCTTTGGGACTCCAGAGAACCACAGTGAGAGCCATTATCCACAAATGGCGAAAACATGGAACAGTGGTGAACCTTCCCAGGAGTGGCCGGCCGACCAAAATTACCCCAAGAGCACAGCAACGACTCATCCAAGAGGTCGCAAAAGACCCCACAACAACATCCAAAGAACTGCAGGCCTCACTTGCCTCAGTTAAGGTCAGTGTTCATGACTCCACCATAAGAAAGAGATTGGGCAAAAATGGCCTGCATGGCAGAGTTCCAAGACGAAAACCACTGCTGAGCAAAAAGAACATTAAGGCTCGTCTCATTTTTGCCAGAAAACATCTTGATGATCCCCAAGACTTTTGGGAAAATACTCTGTGGACTGACGAGACAAAAGTTGAACTTTTTGGAAGGTGTGTGTCCCATTACATCTGGCGTAAAAGTAACACTGCATTTCAGAAAAAGAACATCATACCAACAGTAAAATATGGTGGTGGTAGTGTGATGGTCTGGGGCTTTTTTGCTGCTTCAGGACCTGGAAGACTTGCTGTGATAAATGGAACCATGAATTCTGCTGTCTACCAAAAAATCCTGAAGAGAATGTCCGGCCATCTGTTCGTGACCTCAAGCTGAAGCGAACTTGGGTTCTGCAGCAGGACAATGATCCAAAACACACCAGCAAGTCCACCTCTGAATGGCTGAAGAAAAACAAAATGAAGACTTTGGAGTGGCCTAGTCAAAGTCCTGACCTGAATCCTATTGAGATGCTGTGGCATGACCTTAAAAAGGCAGTTCATGCTCGAAAACCCTCCAATGTGGCTGAATTACAACAATTCTGCAAAGATGAGTGGGCCAAAATTCCTCCACAGCGCTGTAAAAGACTCATTGCAAGTTATCGCAAACGCTTGATTGCAGTTGTTGCTGCTAAGGGTGGCCCAACCAGTTATTAGGTTTAGGGGGCAATCACTTTTTCACACAGGGCCATGTAGGTTTGGATTTTGTTTTCCCTTAATAATAACAAACTTCATTTAAAAACTGCATTTTGTGTTTACTTGTGTTATCTTTGACTAATATTTAAACTTGTTTGATGATCTGAAACATTTAAGTGTGACAAACATGCAAAAAAATAAGAAATCAGGAAGGGGGCAAACATTTTTTCACACCACTGTATATATACTTGGATGTCACATTGTAGCGACCACGAGGAAGTTACCCTATGGCGGAGGGAGACATAAAAGGCGCATGAGGCGTCAGAGTGGCAGAGAGAGAGATTGTACCTGTGTGTGCTCGATAGAAGCCTTTACCCGTTTGTGTGTATGACTTCTTGGCCACTGAGTGCCTTTGAGTTTTATGAACGATGCTGAAGAGTAATAAAAATACTCACATTGACAGTTCGCTGCCTCCTGACTCCTTCATTGCCCAGACAATGAACCTTTCCCATAAATGTTTTTATCTTTTGAGTGAGTGATACATTTCATTTTACGTGTTGCCTTTATTTTGCTTTGAGCAGCTTCACAGTCCATCAAGATTATGATTTCCAAACAAACAACTGTCCATATTTGGCTGTAACAATTCCAAGGAGACACAACAATACCGCAATCCCATGTATTTTATTGTTGGTCTGGCAGAATGTGCTATCCTTAAAACTGCATAAGCTCTTAGCTGAAGGCTTTGATGCAGACTTTATTGGGCTGCTGGGGTCTTTAGGAGAATGCATGTAAAGCAAAGAAGCTAATGGGAACTGCAAAAGCTGTGGTCTTTATAGAGGAGGTTGAGAGTCTTACCTGTACATGCTAATGTTCCAAATAGGAGAGATTGTGAATGAGTTTTATTTCCAAGAGTAATTCTGAGCCTTTTATGGTTCTGTATGTCTTTTCAGGCTGTTTAAATCTTCTCTATCTGTGGCTACTAGTATAGTTTTTGTTTTTGTTTCTGTTTCTCTTTTCCTATCTCTCCCTCCAATATCACTGATTGATGTGTTTTGTAAAGTGTGGTTTACTCTTTAATAACTCTTCAGTCTTTTTATTTATTTTTTTTAAATCAACGTTGAAAAGAATTTAGTATAAGATGCTGGTAAATTAAGAATTGACTGCAAAAGGGTTCCTGTTAGAGAAGTCAGTCATGCAGGTGATGTTGAACTTTTAGTTAGTGCTCATCGAAGTGTTACATTTAAGCTGTGTAATATACCAATGTGGTCGCATAAGAATGCATATGTATTCTTGCTTAAAATTTGGTACTAGCAAATATACATTCTCTTCTGTTTGCACAGACATCGAAACGTACAATATTGACGTATTTACATAATCTAAACGTCATAATTTTTCTGTATTAACACCCTTAGAAACCTGTACTGTTTGAATTGATTAATATTGAATTCATGGAATTAATCAGTTAATTCCATTGAATTTATAATCTGTTAGATTAGTTAACATTTAACACAGCTGACATTATAGTATGACATTTTAACAGTTTCATTCAGTTCTGTGTGATTTCTGCACCCCTACACATTTTAAAGGATAATATATCACTTTAACCTAAACTCTTGACTCGTCAATCATTCATTAAGCATTTAATATTAATTTTGTTTTCCAGGGTACACAAAAGCAGTTTTCAGAATATGCCAAATAAACAAAATAAGCCACAAAAGCACCATAAAACAATAATAATAATAAAAGTAATCCATTTAATTTGTTCACTATAATCCAAATCTTCAGATAGAATTGTTTGAAGATTAGACCCAAATTCAAGCATTTTATTCAAGGATCTCCATCTCCATCCACCGTAGCGCCCACTGTAACTGGCAACCCGCATTGCTTTAGTTTTCATAATTCAAAAATTGCCTCCTCAAGAAGCACGAACACAGGTTTTACGACAGTGCTCACTGGCTCTCAAGTGTCTCGTGACCGTTTGTGACCGCCGTATTCCGTGATGTATGTGCTTGATTGAGATTTGACAGCGCCGTTACGGAGTGCATCAGGAGATTTCCAGACATTAATAACTTAAATTTCACTCTCTACTTCACACAAGGCTATTGTATGCCATCAGGGAGCACATCGCCCTTTGGACTACTTTTGTACTGAATTTAGCAATTTTTTCTGAATAAATTATTGTGATTAAAATGTATCTGCCTGTTATGTGTTTTATATGCTTAATAAATGTTTATGGTTGGGTTTAGAAGTAGGGGTGGAATTAGCTGCTGTAAAATATATATAAATTAATATATTGTAACAAATTATTGTCACTGTACATGAATCTTACAATAATCCACCACTGTACTAATAAAATATTTTTGTCATGGATTTGTCAATATTTTACGTTTCTAAAGCTGTTTACGTTTTAGATGCTTTCAAACGTCCATATTAAACGTTTTAGTGTCTATTAAAATGTAAAAACGTACGTTTAAATGTTACAAATATTAACATACAAATGGCTACGTACAGTGCATCTGGAAAGTATTCACAGCGCTTCACTTTTTCCACATTTTCTGGAAATGGATTAAATTCATTATTTTCCTCAAAATTCTACAAACAATACCCCATAATGACAACGTGAAAGAAGTCTGTTTGAAATCTTTGCAAATTTATTAAAAAAAAAAAAAAAAAAAAAAAAAAAAAAAAATCACATGTACATAAGTATTCACAGCCTTTGCTCAATACTTTGTTGAAGCACCTTTGGCACCAATTACAGCCTCAAGTCTTTTTGAGTATAATCCTACAAGCTTGGCACACCTATTTTTGGGCAGTTTCTCCCATTCTTCTTTGCAGGACCTCTCAAGCTCCATCGGGTTTGATGGGGAGCGTCGGTGCACAGCCATTTTCAGATCTCTCCAGAGATGTTCAATTGGGTTCATGTCTGGGCTCTGGCTGGGCCACTCAAGGACATTCACAGAGTTGTCCCGGAGCCACTCCTTTGTTATCTTGGCTGTGTGCTTAGGGTCGTTGTCCTGTTGGAAGATGAACCTTCGCCCCAGTCTGAGGTCCAGAGCACTCTGGAGCAGGTTTTCATCAAGGATGTCTCTGTACATTGCTGCATTCATCTTTCCCTCGATCCTGACTAGTCTCCCAGTTCCTGCCACTGAAAAACATCCCCACAGCATGATGCTGCCACAACCATGCTTCACTGTAGGGATGATATTGGCCAGATGATGAGCGGTGCCTGGTTTCCTCCAGACATGATGCTTGCCATTCAGGCCAAAGAGTTCAATCTTTGTTTCTCATGGTCTGAGAGTCCTTCAGGTGCCTTTTGGCAAACTCCAGGCGGGCTGTCATGTGTCTTTTACTGAGGAGCGGCTTCCGTCTGGCCACTCTACCATACAGGTCTGATTGGTGGAGTGCTGCAGAGATGGTTGTTCTTCTGGAAGGTTCTCCTCTCTCCACAGAGAAATGCTGGAGCTCTGTCAGAGTGACCATCGGGTTCTTGGTCACCTCCCTTACTAAGGCCCTTCTCCCCCGATCGCTCAGTTTGGCCAGGCGGCCAGCTCTAGGAAGAGTCCTGGTGGTTCCAAACTTCTTCCATTTACGGATGATGGAGGCCACTGTGCTCATTGGGACCTTCAATTCAGCAGAAATTTTTCTGTACCCTTCCCCAGATCTGTGCCTCGATACAATCCTGTCTCGGAGGTCTACAGACAATTCCTTGGACTTCATGGCTTGGTTTGTGCTCTGACATGCACTGTTAACTGTGGGACCTTATATAGACAGGTGTGTGCCTTTCCAAATCATGTCCAATCAACTGAATTTACCACAGGTGGACTCCAATCAAGTTGTTGAAACATCTCAAGGATGATCAGTGGAAACAGGATGCACCTGAGCTCAATTTTGAGTGTCATGGCAAAGGCTGTGAATACTTATGTACATGTGATTTTTTTTTTTTCATTTTTTTTTTTTTTAATAAATTTGCAAAGATTTCAAACAAACTTCTTTCACGTTGTCATTATTGGGTATTGTTTGTAGAATTTTGAGGAAAATAATGAATTTAATCCATTTTGGAATAAGGTTGTAACAAAACAAAATGTGGAAAAAGTGAAGTACTGTGAATACTTTCCGGATGCACTGTATATTAATGAGATCAGGCTGAATATACTGTTTACAAAATATAAATTAAATTAATAACTAAGTCACTCAAATATTGGCATTGTATCACATAACGTAAATAAACATCAGACTGAAAAATAGCCATCAGCTTTGTCAATTAACAAAAACTCAAATGACTGCTAACACACTACTAATGACAACTCTAAATAAATATGAGAAAATTCATGACAGCAACTGAGAAAGTTCCATTTCAGACAGACTGAGGAAAAGCACCGACATGCACTGACCCCAGACTAAAAGATCTGAGAGAGTCCATGGAGCAGTTAATTTAGCACAGCTCTCCCGACTTGGCCCTAACTGTCCCTCCTTCCAGCCACAGATAGAACAGGAGCCAGCCGATGAATGCCAGCCAAGCTGACGACAAAAAGCCTAGGCAATAAAATCAACCCCATTTTCTTCGAAAGACCAGCAATTACTGAGACACAATAAATTGAGTGCAGTGGAATAGACAAGGGTAACAGAAAGAAAAGAGAGAGTTTAGGAGTGAGTGAAAGAGAGAATCAAAGAAAAGAAAAGGAAAGGAGGTTGGAATTGGATAGTCAGCATGAGGTACGGAGAGGGAAAAAGAGGGCTGGGGAAAGGTGCACAGGACACAGAGTTTGGTGATTTACTATTATTTTTTAAACCAGGATTTCTCATTTAAAAAATGTTAAATAATGTATAAAAAACTACATAAAG
Organism: Myxocyprinus asiaticus; assembly: GCF_019703515.2. Classification (NCBI taxonomy): domain Eukaryota; kingdom Metazoa; phylum Chordata; class Actinopteri; order Cypriniformes; family Catostomidae; genus Myxocyprinus; species Myxocyprinus asiaticus. The sequence goes on along the minus strand of NC_059357.1, from coordinate 27,494,699 downwards.
AGTGTCTATACCAGGCTTTGCATCACAAGTCCAATTTTACTGCATTGAATTTTTGGATTAATCTCAATGAGCAAGTTGTTTGTTTTGTAAAAAGCCATTAAATATTCGGAGTAATTTCTTGATGAAACATTAAGTCCACACATAACAATGCAAGCTTCAATTTGCTCAATCCTTAAACAGCCATCTGTGAGCAGTAAATAGATCCTCAAGCAAACGAACGAGTAAACAAACAAAGACTTCTTACAGTCAAATGTCTTTGCGTAGTGCACAGCCTGAGGCCAAGGTTGGGAGGGTTTCTTTTGAAATGTATTCCACTACAGATTACAGAAAACATGCTGTAAAATGTAATTTGTAATGTATTCCGTTAGATTACTCAAGGTCATATTCTAAATACTTTGGATTACTTCTTCAGCACTGGTTGATTTTTTCACTTGTTTTGACTATAAAAACTCTGCCAGTACAGTAAGACAAAATACACATGTTAAAATTACATTCTCTGTTGTTTCTAAAACAAGAAATCTAATTGATCTTGTTTAAGATTTTTAGACATTTTTACAGGAAAACAATACAAAAATTATTTTCAAGAATATGATTTTTGCCCTAATATCAAAGGTCTTACTAGAAAAAAAGAAATTATGATCCAACGTAAATTGTCTTGATAAAAAAACATGATCGTGTCTGTTACACCCGCATCGCCTGCCATCTCCCCCGAACGCCACCAGAGGTCGCCATCACCTGAATTTTAACATTTCACAAACTACATTTCCCATAATCCTCCAGTCAAACTGATTACTCTTCCACCTGTATCACATTTAACCCTGTCTATTTAAGTTCCCAGTTTCCATGCATTCAGTGTGAAGTCTTGTTTGCCTAGTCTACAATTCTGAGCGGGTTTTTTTTTTTTTTTTTTTTTTATAACTATCATTGATTACCCTGTGTTTGACTCCTGCTTGTTCTCCAAATTCCCCAGCCTTCTTGTGAGTGTTTTGGATTTACTGCCTGTTTATTGGATTACCCCTCTGCATATCAGACTTACTTTGTTTGCCTTTCTGGACTGCCTATCTGTGCACCGATCCCTTGCCTGCCTTTGTTTTTGCTCTTTGTTTTGTTACTTTGTTTTTACTATTTATTTGCCTTATTAAACTGCGCATGGATCTTAACACTACTGACCCGGCGTCTTCGCTACAGAAGACTTCGCCAAACCTAGATCCAGCAGCTTTTCAACAGTTACACAAGCTTGTTTCAGCACAAGCAGCCATGCTGACAATCATCATCAGCAGCTGTGCAAGCTCACATCTATCATTGAAGAACTCTTCAAATCCATTTAACCCAACCCATGTGTATCTCCGAAGGGAGTTTCCACTAGCAGTTCCGCCTGCAGCCCAGCGCCTTCTATGGCTGTTGTTAATCCTCAACTCTCTCTTCAAGAGAAGTTTGACGGATCACCCAGTAAATGAAGAGGATTTCTGTTACAATGTGAACTTTTTCTGTCGCAACTACCTCACATGTATCCCAACGATGAAGCTTGTGTTTCCTTTATTATATCACTGCTGTCAGGCAAAGCTCTAGACTGGGTTACAGCAGTTTGGAGTCAAGAAAACATCTTAAAGTGTTCTTTGTCTCACTTCCTAACTCGCTTGCGGGAAGTTTTTGAGCACTCCGAGGGTGATAAGGACCCTGGAGAACTTCTGTTATGTCTAAAGCAAAATAATATGTTAGCCACTGAATTTGCTTTATCATTCCGCACTCTAGCAGCACAAACCATGTGGGTGGAGGATACGTTAAAACGGTTGTTCTGTAAAGGACTAAACCCTGACCTTCAAATGGAACTAGCATGTCGTGATGAAGGAAGATCTCTGGATGAATTCATCAAACTCGCCATTCGTCTGGACAACCTGATCAAAGCCCGTCATCCAGTCAGCTCTCTACAATCAATTCCTTCTGACATCGCTGCTACCAGTCTTCATGAGCCCATGCAAGTGGGTCGTTCCTCCCTCACCACCAAAGAGCGACAACGCCGTCTCAGAGAGAGACTTTGTATCTACTGCGGACAGTCGGGACATTTACTGGCTGCCTAGGAAGGGGGGCGAGATGGTGAGTTTTGAATTCTCTAATTTGATTAATATTGATCAGTTTCAATTGTCTGTCATATTGCATGTTCAGAATAGTGAACAGCAGATGTCAGCCATCTTAGATTCTGGGGCTGCTGGTAATTTCATTGACCTGGCCCTCACCACGAATCTAAGATTGTCTTTTGTCCCTTGTGTCCCTCCATTACATGTCGCAGCACTAGACGGACGACCCCTGGGCTCTGGCAAGATTCAGCAGATAACTCAACCCATTCATCTCCAAGTTGGACTCTTTCATCATGAGGAAATTCAGTTCCTGGTCACTCACACTCCAAAAAACCCGATTGTTCGTGGCTTACCATGGCTGAGACTTCACAACCCTGAGATTTCCTGGAGAGATGGACAAAATAAGAGTTTCTTCAAAATAAGAGTCCCATGTGTGCTCTGTTACACCCGCATTGCCTGCCATCTCCCCCGAATGCCACCAGAGGTCGCCATCACCTGAGTTTTAACATTTCATGAACTACATTTCCCATAATCCTCCAGTCAGACTGATTACTCTTCCACCTGTATCACATTTAACCTTGTCTATTTAAGTTCCCAGTTCTCTCTGCATCTGGTTAAAAAAAAAAAAAAGGCGACACACAAAAAAGGTCCACATTTACATATGTGCACCTTTACAGAAGCAAGACATTTTGAATAAAACTAATATTGTAGTGTTTTCTGACCATTCCCTTCAAACTGTCAGAAACACGCTTCCGGTTGCGCCACAAGGGTAACACTTGAGCTAATGCAAAAATGTCTGATGGGCCAATCCTAGGGTACTGGAAATTTCGGAAACAATATGCTGATTACCCGTGTGATCATGTTGAAATTTCATGGGTGAGCCCCCACCTGCCTAGCCCTAACCCTACCCAAAATTGATCAAAAATGACTTGACTTCAACGCTATGATGAAAACATGATGTAGCAAATTGGAGGGCGGGGCTGGGCATGAGTCATCACTAATCAGGCTAATCAAGCCAATGAGAGGGATAAAGGGAGAGCGAGAACTACAGGCAGCTACCCTGTATGTGTTTATGTTTGTATGTTTTTGTTTAATTAAATATTACTTTGATGCTTCGTCTGGTTCTCACCAACAAAGATATATTTGGAGCTCTTGTAAATCTTGCAAATGGTATGGTTTAGTTTATACTAAACAAATCCATAAATTAGTCAAATCAATAATTAATCAAAATGTTAGATAGCTTGTTAGAGATATCCAACTGATTTTGCCAACAAAGTAGGTCTAATCTGTATTTTTGTTTATGTGTAACAGTTGTTTATGTGCTTGCCAACAGCAGTTTCACATGTCTCATAAAACCTTTGCTGTACTAGATCATTCCTGACGTCCTAGTCACAACAGCCGGTGGAAGACAATAGTTATACATCTTGTGTGGTTGCCATAGAAACAACCTCACCCCAATTAAAAATAGATACTTAGAGGGAAAACATTAGTAAACTAAAGAAAAATCAGGTCAAATTCTTCCTAAGAGACAGCTCAGAGGGACCACTTACAGTAATAACATTAAAGAGATTGTTTCTTATGTTACGCGTATTTGTATTTGACAATACCCCGTAAGGTACAAGAAAGAAATCAAATTTTCAAGCATGCAGTTTTTTCTTCACTGCTACTCTCTAGACTTTAAATTAACTCCTTAAACTGTCAAACAGTACAGCTTGTTAGCCAGACTTTCCAAACATTGTCTAAATGATAACACAAAAGTAGGACCCTTCAAGGTTGAATTTAATGGAAACAAAAAACTTCAAAACTGCACTTTAGAATTGTCTTTCTCTATCTCTTTCCATAATTATATAACAGAAAATAATCCGAAAATAAAATATCTCTCAGTGTCATCCACAATTTCCACACTTATTACAGAACTCCTCTGGTCATGAAATTTCATTATCAAGAGCAAGTTGCCAACTACTGAAACCAATTCACCCAGCATTAATAATTCTAGCATAATATGGGACCCTTGCTAACATTCTGAAATGTGCATTTCTAACTGACCAGTCATATCACTCCCAAATCAAAGTTGCCAATGCTTTGTCCAGTCACATCACTAGAAGAGTCATCTATGATTGCAGAGTTGTCTAATCACAATAAGATCAAATCATTGGTGCTGAAAGACCAAAAGAGAGTGCAGAACATAACAGGAAAGACAGATTCTTAAGTATCACAGGGCTCCAGACTAAAAAAATGACTAAGGAGCCATTGGCTCCTAAACTGAAACATCATGGAGCCAAATGGCTGTTTTTAGTCACCAAATCACAGAATTGCTTGATTTAGATTGCTGTTCAGAAACAAGATATAAAGCAGAAGAAAAGGAAGACAGCTGATAACCCATTTAATAAACATTAATTTTAATAAACCCATTTAAGTTTAAATAAACAGTATACAGTATATAGTTGAGAAGATAAGTTTGCATTCCCTTTTGTCTCAAAAATGTTCACACCCCTTTCATAATTTATACAAATATAAGAGATAAAATATGTTTTTTTATTTAATAATGCTCTTCACAATCTACATTACAGATAATTACATAAAGTATAGTATGCATATAGTAATTTGTTGTCTTCTTGAGCATCAATGAATGTTTTCACCTTGTGTAATAGTTGTGAACAAGTCCCTCAATTGTCCTAAGAATCGAAAGCTTGATCTCATATATATATATATATATATATATATATATGTGTGTGTGTGTGTGTGTGTGTGTGTGTGTGTGTGTGAGAGAGAGAGAGAGAGAGAGAGAGTCCCTCAAAAAGCTTGATCTCATATACAGGTGCATCTCAATAAATTAGAATGTTGTGGAAAAGTTCATTTATTTCTGTAATTCAACTCAAATTGTGAAACTCGTGTATTAAATAAATTCAGTGCACACAGACTGAAGTAGTTTAAGTCTTTGGTTCTTTTAATTGTGATGATTTTGGCTCACATTTAACAAAAACCCACCAATTCACTATCTCAAAAAATTAGAATACATCATAAGACCAATAAAAAACATTTTTAGTGAATTGTTGGCCTTCTGGAAAGTATGTTCATTTACTGTATATGTACTCAATACTTGGTAGGGGCTCCTTTTGCTTTAATTACTGCCTCAATTCGGCGTGGCATGGAGGTGATCAGTTTGTGGCACTGCTGAGGTGGTATGGAAGCCCAGGTTTCTTTGATAGTGGCCTTCAGCTCATCTGCATTTTTGGTCTCTTGTTTCTCATTTTCCTCTTGACAATACCACATAGATTCTCTATGGGGTTCAGGTCTGGTGAGTTTGCTGGCCAGTCAAGCACACCAACACCATGGTCATTTAACCAACTTTTGGTGCTTTTGGCAGTGTGGGCAGGTGCCAAATCCTGCTGGAAAATGAAATCAGCATCTTTAAAAAGCTGGTCAGCAGAAGGAAGCATGAAGTGCTCCAAAATTTCTTGGTAAATGGGTGCAGTGACTTTGGTTTTCAAAAAACACAATGGACCAACACCAGCAGATGACATTGCACCCCAAATCATCACAGACTGTGGAAACTTAACACTGAACTTCAAGCAACTTGGGCTTTGAGCTTCTCCACCCTTCCTCCAGACTCTAGGACCTTGGTTTCCAAATGAAATACAAAACTTGCTCTCATCTGAAAAGAGGACTTTGGACCACTGGGCAACAGTCCAGTTCTTCTTCTCCTTAGCCCAGGTAAGACACCTCTGACGTTGTCTGTGGTTCAGGAGTGGCTTAACAAGAGGAATACGACAACTGTAGCCAAATTCCTTGACATGTCTGTGTGTGGTGGCTCTTGGTGCCTTGACCCCAGCCTCAGTCCATTCCTTGTGAAGTTCACCCAAATTCTTGAATCGATTTTGCTTGACAATCCTCATAAGGCTGCGGTTCTCTCGGTTGGTTGTGCATCTTTTTCTTCCACACTTTTTCCTTCCACTCAACTTTCTGTTAACATGCTTGGATACAGCACTCTGTGAACAGCCAGCTTCTTTGGCAATGAATGTTTGTGGCTTACCCTCCTTATGAAGGGTGTCAATGATTGTCTTCTGGACAACTGTCAGATCAGCAGTCTTCCCCATGATTGTGTAGTCTAGTGAACCAAACTGAGAGACCATTTTGAAGGCTCAGGAAACCTTTGCAGGTGTTTTGAGTTGATTAGCTGATTGGCATGTCACCATATTCTAATTTTTTGAGATAGTGAATTGGTGGGTTTTTGTTAAATGTGGGCCAAAATCATCACAATTAAAAGAACCAAAGACTTAAACTACTTCAGTCTGTGTGCATTGAATTTATTTAATACACGAGTTTCACAATTTGAGTTGAATTACTGAAATAAATGAACTTTTCCACGACATTCTAATTTATTGAGATGCACCTGTATATATATATGTGGCAGCGGGGGCGTGGCCAAGTGTCCGTCCGAAGCGAAAGAAAGCGGTATTGGCACTTGAACCTGAGCTAGATTATGTCTAACACCTGTCTCTAATTCCAGTGAGCATGGGGAGAGCGGCATATAAGCAGCCACGCCACCAGCAGAGAGGGAGAGAGAGTCTGGCACGAGAGTCTCACGGTGAAGCTACTGAGTTGTGACGTTAAAAGAATTGTGATAAAGACTGTGTGATAATTAAGAGGCTGTGACTAGGAGCCTGTGACGCAAAAGAGTTTGTGAAGCTGAAGAAGTCACGGTGCCAGTTGTGACTGTGTTAACCCAAAGTTTGTGATTAAAAGCTCACCTGAGACCTGAAGCACCCTGTCCCAGTGTCCACCTTCCCTCATTCTGAGTGTCTTCGCTTACAATATATATATATATATATATATATACTGTTCCCAGATGGCCCAGACACAGAGAGTACAAGATTGCAAATTGAATGAAATTCCAGATGTAGTTTATTGTGCTACTCCAATCCCAATCAATAATTACCAGGAGAAAAAAAAGTGGTACACAATACGGGACTTTTAATTGTAAAGAAGCCCGAAAAACACATGGGACTCTTATTTTGAAATGTCTGCACTCCCAGTTGTGAGCTCACTTAAGGCTGATTCGCTGAGAAAGTGAATCTGATTCAAACTGCAAACCTACGCTCCTGAGTTCAAACCCTCAGTTCTTTTCAGGTGATTCATGAAAAAGATCCGGTTCAAAAGAATCATTTGGTTACGACTCTCTCGCGCTGGGTTTGTTGTTGTTGCGTGCGGTGCAGCGAGCTCGTCACCACAACAGAATGGGTGAAAAGTGGCATGAGACACACTGGTACGTGCTCTAAAGATGTATTCAATAACTCACAAGATGATATCTGATGAAACCGCATATGAATGCACACAACTCGACTGACGCCAATGGCGACTAGATTTTAAATTATAGTTGCATTATTTTATTTTGGGTCGAATTTGCGTCCATTTTAGTCGCAGTCTGGAGCCCTGTATCACCTGCTACTCTTATCTTTCTAGCTCCCAATATGCTTCCATATGCCCTTTTTCATTGCTGGCCTACTTCTAAACTTTCATGGGACAGGTCAGATTTGAGCCTGTGCCCTCAAGAGAAGGGGTGGTTTTGCAGCAACAACGCAACCAGAAGTCATTTATTTTCAATAAGAACTAGAGATTTAAGGTGACTGTTGGTTGTACAATGATTGAGAAAAGTCTACCATAATGCAAATGAGTTGCAATGCAATGTTGTGACTACTAATGGCAGTGAAGACAGTGGTGTACATGTGATCTGTCTCCTGTGAAATACTATAGTCAAGTGTAAGTAAGAGAGAGGGGTTAATGTTACTCTGAGTGATTTTACTGTTCTATATAATTTGTCTCTGCCCACATGCCCAAGATGACGATGAGTCTGTATAAGATGACGATGAGTCTGTATACAGAAGGGAGTTTCAATGGCTGGCTCACTGGTGTAGTCAAAACAACCTGGAGCTGAACACACTCAAAATGGTGGAGATTATTGTGGACTTTAGGAGGAACACCCCAACACTGGCACCATTCAACAGCACTGTGGCAGCAGTGGAGTCATTCAGGTTCCTGGGCACTACCATCTCACAGGACCTGAAGTGGGAGACCCACATTGACTCCATTGTGAAAAAGGCCCAGCAGAAGTTGTACTTCTATCACCAGTTGAGGAAGTCCAACCTGCCACAGGCGCTGCTGATACAGTTCTACTCAGCAGTCACTGAGTCTGTCCTCTGCACTTCAATAACTGTCTGGTTTGGTGCAGCTACGAAATTGGATATCAGAAGACTATAAAGGACAGTTCGGACTGCTGAGAGAATTATTGGTCGCCCCCTGCCCTCCCTTCAAGAACTGTACACTTCCAGAGTGAGGAAAAAGGCTGGAAAAATCACTCTGGACCCCGCTCACCCTGCCCACTACCTTGTTGAGCTGTTGCCTTCTGGCCGACGCTTCAGAGCTCTGAGCACCAGAACCGACAGGCACAGGAACAGTTTCTTCCCTCAGGCTATCCATCTCATGAACAGTTAAAATTGACTCATTGAGCAATAATTATGTGCAATTCACAGTTTAGTCTTTTTATATTATCCAACACATCCTACCTCTTCTGCCATTACATTCCCTTGCACTGTATATAACAGATTTGTGTTTGCACTACGTATGTATATATGTGTGTGTGTATATATATATATATATATATATATATATATATATATATTAGGGGTGTGACGGTACACAGAAATCACAGTTCGGTACGTACCTCTGTGTTTTCCTTTGGGGTCACGGTTCGATAAGAGTTCAGTACAACAGGAAAAAGCAACATATCCCAAATGCTAGGTTTCTTTTCATTTATTTTGAACAGACAGTAGTGCAAATTACAGTTTGTTCCACCTAGCGGCATTTAGTCCCCCCTGAGGTACAGTACAGCCTCCTTTAGTGTATTAAGCACTAAGCAGTAAACAGAATGCACTCTTGCATAGGCCATTTTTTTTTTAGGGATGATAAAAAACAAAAGGTATTTGGTCACAATCAGCTACAAAACTGAAAAGCATCTCTTGTGTTATAAAAGTACAAAATAAATAGAATAATGAAAAATAAAACTTGTGCATTAGGAGAAGCCATTCTTGTTTTGGGTTGGTGCATAGATGGTCTCTTCTTCTTCTGCTCTTTTTCCTGTTGTGGCGGTTTGCAAACAGCATTGCATTACCACGTGCGCCCCGTTCTGGATTAACGTGTGGATCAAAACAACAGTCACAGGGACATGTGCATCACATGCCTCTCTTACATGAGTCAAGTCAAATGACCACAACCTCTTGTGATTCAGATGCATTTGAACTATGAATGAATGAATGAATGAACATTACATTTATATAGCGCTTTTCTGACACTACACTCAAAGCACTTTACACAGTGAACAGGGGACTCTCCTCAACCACCACCAGTGTGCAGCATCCACCTGGATGATGCGATGGCAGCCATAGTGCGCCAGTACGCTCACCACACACCAGCTATTGGTGGAGAGTAGAGTTATACAGCCAATTAATGGAGAGGATTATTAGGAGGCCATGATTGAGAAGGGCCAATGGGGGGAATTTAGCCAGGACACCGGGGTTATACTCCAACACTTTACGAGAAGTGCTCTAGGATTTTTAATGACCAGAGAGAGTCAGGACCTCGGTTTAACGTCTCATCCGAAGGATGGTGCCTTTTTACAGTATAGTGTCCACATCACTATACTGGGGCATTAGGACCCACACAGGCCATAGGGTGAGCACCCCCTTCTGGCCTCCCTAATACCTCTTCCAGCAGCAACCTTAGTTTTCCCCAGGAGGTCTCCCATCCAGGTACTGACCAGGCTCACTATGACATTCTCTCACTGTCCAAGCTTCATGAAACGAATAGAAATGAAAACCCAGATGACTGACTGGCTGTGTTTAGCACACAGGACCAGCATCCTCTAGCTGTCACATAGGAATTTGAAGAAGAAGTCTAGGTTACTAAAAACGTATTGCTCCATTTCCAGGGTGATCTCATAGGTATTTATAGATATTTATGTACGTAACATTACAATGTCCATTTCTGAATATTTGGATAGACACTAAAACATAAAATATCAACACATTCACAGAATCTAATATGTAACCATTTTTCATAGGTTCAGCTTTAGAAACGTTCAAATCTTTACAAATCTGCTGAATGCTGGTCTGAACACAAATTCCTGGAACTTTTACGAATATATACAGCTGCAGGGGAATGAGTTCAATACTCAGACATAATCCCATGGCGGAACTTTTATTTATTAGTCAGTAATCTCTGTATTAATGACATCCAAATTGGTAATATTAAAAGTATAATCATTCAAATCTTTGCATTGATGAATTTAATTATAATTAAACCTCTACAAGTTAGAATTATAAATGAAACATTGTAGATGTTACGCTAAAATATTGTTGTGTTGTCACAATTGTTCCAAACTTCCGGTTCTTTGAACCACAAAGTATTCATAAACATTTGTACACCTCTGGAGTTGTTCGAATTTGTACGTTTCTGATACTGTCAATACGCCGATATGGTACATTTCGATGTCCATGCAAACAAACGAAAGCATACAGTAGGTGTGATAGAACAACACTGTACATATGAATACCAACAAATAATAATGAGATCACGATGGACAAATAGCACTTATCTGAGGAAACAAAAAAAAGGTCACTTTTCATCAACTATTTACCTGAGAAGGTCATAAGAGCTAAGCATTGCAATGTTAATAAATATCAAGCATTCTTTGCAAGCTACATCAGTGTGCAGAACCTTTTCTTGTTTCTTCACATAAAGTCTTTTTCTAAGCCACCGTAAACATACAGCAATGTTCCCTTCAGCACACCTGACCGAAATTCATTCTATTCACTGAAGTAGACTGCAGTTCAGCTACATTTATTAGTTAATTGCCCTAAGGTTGCTGTAAAAGAACACACTAATGTAAGCTTCAACTGCAAACTAATCACTTTATGTGTGAGAAGGTGGATAATCCGCACTAACGCTACAGAATTACACTCACATTTACTGCCAGTGTAATATGCGCAATAAAAAAAAAAAAAATCAGAACATGCAATAATTTCAGCCTGATCTCATGAAATTTAGAAATGGCAACATTTTTGCAAACGTTTGGCTGCAGTTTCCTAGTGAAATGTCCAGCAGGGGCGCCAAAAGTGAGTGAAATTATTCTTTAATAAGACGACGTTTTTAAGGTGACAAGGGGTCAGCAACCTTTTTGACATGGCAGGGCTCCAGACTGCGACTAAAATGGTCGCAAATGTGACCAAAAATAATTTATTGCGACTATAATTTAAAATCTAGTCACCATTGGCGATAGTGGGGTTGTCTCGCGCCGCTTTTCACCCATTCTGTTGTGATGTTGAGCTCACTGCGCACGCAACAACTCGAGAGAGTCGTGATGACTCTTTTGAACCAGATCTTTTTCATGAATCACCTGAAAAGAACTGAGGGTTTGAACTCAGGAGCTCAGTTTAGCAGTTTGAATCAGATTCACTTTCTCAGCGAATCAGCCATCAGTGAGCTCACAACTCGGAGTGCAGACATTTCAAAATAATGAGTAATGAGTAATTCCCATGAGTAATTCAGGATTCTTTATAATTCAAAGTATTTTTTTCTCCTGGTAATTATTGATTGGGATTGGAGTAGCACAATAAACTGCATCTGGGATTTCACTCAATTTACTCTCTTGTAGTCTCTGTGTCTGGGACATCTGGTAACAGAAATGACTAAGGCAATATTGTAAAACAATTTATATATATATATATATATATATATATATATATATATATATATATATATATATATATATGAGATCAAGCTTTTGACACTTAGGACAATTGAGGGACTTGTTCACAACTATTACACAAGGTTCACACATTCATTGATGCTCAAGAAGACAACAAATTACTATATGCATACTATACTTTATGTAATTATCTGTAATGTAGATTGTGAAGAGCAGTATTAAATAAAAAACATCTTTTATCTCTTATATTTGTATAAATTATGAAAAGGGTGTGAACATTTATGAGACAAAAGGGAATGCAAACTTATCTTCTCAACTATCTACTGTTTATTAAACTTTCGATTAATGGGTTATCAGCTGTCTTCATTTTCTTCTGCTTTCTATCTTGTTTCTGAACAGCAATCTAAATCGAGCAATTCTGTGATTTGGCGACTAAAAACAGCCATTTGGCTCCATAATGTTTCAGTTTAGGAGCCAATGGCTCCTTAGTCATTTTTTTGTCTGGACCCCTGCATGGAGTGCCATTTTTTTCTTTTTTCGTTAATGGCTGTGCCGATCAACTATTTAGCCATTTTCGGTGAATCGCACCTGCAAAATCCTAAAACTTTATTTCCAGGTTTAATTTATATTTTGAATAGACTTGAAAAGATTTTTGAACCCCACGATGTGGGTTTATGCTTTCTCATTTAATCATTTAATGTGAAATTAATGTGTATGTTATAAGGAGGGTGTACTTGGATTAGAAACAAGTCTGCTAGGTGTACTGCAGTCTCATCATATTTTAACTTTTTGTTTAGCCTCCCATCGCTACGTGATCATCAGGAAGGATTACATCAAGATGTAGATTGGAATGCAGGTGCGTAATTTATATAAATAAAATAGTCTACTCCTCTCTCGCAGTTGCTGGCGTGCCTCCTCCACGTGCCAGTGCTGGCACGCCTGCCAGAGGTTGCTGACCCCTGCCCAATACCAACACCTAAAGCTAACCAATAGTGTTTTAAAAGCAAATTCGACATGAAAAGCACATTTATTGAAGCAACAATGTCATTTCGTGTCATTTCTATGACAGTTTTGCTTCACTTTCGTTTCGAGCGTCCTTGGCTGGGCTGGAACCTCAGGTTCCGAGTCTAAAGTCCAACACTCTTATCAGGTGAGCTACCACAGAAGTAAATAACATTGGAATAAGTCTGTAAATGTAGGTGGGTATGTAATACAAGCTTTAAAATGTATAATTTTTCAAATGATGCGTTAGGATAAGTGTTTTGATATAATAACATAGCAGGATGTGAGTAATAGAGCAAAAAAATACGTGTTTAAAAAGTCACAATCAGCTGCTGTACTCGTGATTTGTGTGAAAATGAATAAAACGCACAGTTTTTGAAGCGCCTCTAGCATTAATTTTACCAGGAAACTGCAACAAAACGAAGAACTCGGCATGTAAAACTCAATTCTAGTAACATTCATTCTATGAGACTGGGTTGGATTATTTAGACAAGGCTGGTTTCATTGGAAGGTAAGGGGCCTAAAGGTTTGGGTCGAAGCTTGATATATTTGAATTAATTTCACATTTAGATGATAATGCTAATCAACAACAACATAGTCTCATGAGAATTCATCACAATATGAGGTAGCGAATTCATACCAAAAACGTATAACTTATACATGAACCAATCACAAACAACACGGAAGTGTTGCTTTTATCCGTCTTACACATCAGGCTTTTTAAATAAATACTATGGTTATGTTTACGCTCTGGGTAGTGTAAGGCATTACACTTTATGGTTAGGTTTAGGGAAGGGGTTAGGGTTTAAAGTTACGAAAACACACTTTTGGATGAACACAAAACAAACGGCACATCAGGAACTACATGGACACGAGGGAAGCCTTTCAAATTGGTGGGTTTATAACTCCCTACTATTTTGTACTAATGAACATACAAATTGGTATGAATTTGCCACCTCATACTTTTGTGACGAATTCTTGTGAGATCGGGTCGTTAACAACAAGAGGAGGGTGGCCTTTGGGTCACATATTTGAGTATAAAATCAACACTGAACCTCTGATTATCACACAAACCTTATTATATTGGATGATAGAATCGAGTGAGGATAACGGTCATTGTGTTCCACTGATTGGCAGAAAAAAAAACTATAATTCAGTAACCAGCGAAAAAACCAACAGTTTTTTTACAGTTTTTTTTTTTAACAAGTACTGAGCAACATAAAATTACATTCAGAAATGGCCTTGTGATGTGTGTGCTATTTCAACATGAGCACTTTGTCAAAGAGCACACAAAATAATAAGGTAGAAAAAGGACAGAGGGGAATAGAGCAAATATTTCCAGTGTAATAAAGGCAGTTAATCCTGTAGCCTCCCTATGAGAAACAAAATTTAAGCTTTCAATAGCACTGTTATTGTTAGAGTAACTGCACTGCCCAAATACTGAGAAAAGAAGGCCAAGGAATGTGTAGAAAAGGGAAGAGATAAAAAATATATATATATATATTTTGTGTTCCATTAAAAATGTAAAGTAGATTGAGTAGCCTATAGTATGTGTGAAATGCATGGGCACTGTTAGGATTTTCACACTAACCATAGGCTTATATAGTAGCATTTTAACTGGAAAGCATTTTAACTGCCATTTTAACTGCCACCTATTTGTGAGTTGTGGTACTACTAATAATTAACTCAACAGACTATCAGTTGGCGTCCAGTTAGTAAAAGTTAGTAAAACTGACCTCCTCTGCAACATTATCTCACCAAGTTGCTGAGCTTACAAACACAGTTCAGGCCATTCAACCCTTATTGGCGGCCAAGGGGATGAGAGCGTGTACATCTGCCCCTCACTTGTACAGGTGCGAGCCGGTGTCCAGTTTTTCCAGGTAGAAGCTGAACACTGTGTCCCTACCAGCCTCGGACTCATTGGTTACAGCTAAGCAGGACCATTATCCCTTTTTGAATGACAAGCCATCTTCATATTCCCAGTCTCAGCATTTCCATAGCGATGATGGCTCAGACCTCCGTGGTACTGGACCTTCAGTAGTGTTTTCACTGCAAGATATGCTTAAGATGGCACTAGCCAGGCTGAATTTGGACCCACCTTCTCCTGTGTTGGGCCCTACGAACCTCTTGCGCTGTCCAGTCACCCGGCAAGAGTATTTTCTAACGCCAAGCTGTCCTGATTTCACTGAGGTAGTTTTTTCTGACTTTCAATCAGCTCCCTCATCCAGGCCTGATCGTGTGGCGCGCACGCTAGCAGCAATGGCTGAAGCCCAGGAAAAGGGCCTTGGCAATATGCCTCCAGTAAAGCCATATGTATCTTCCTTGGTGGTGTCTCCAGACGAGGCACTTAGACAAAATCTCTGCTGCCCCAACCCGGAATGCAGGCACACTGATAACCTGCTGGTCAGGACCTATAATGCAGTCTCAGGCTTGAATCGGGTAGGGAATTCCATGGCCCATCTGTTACTTGCACTTCATTCCACCATGACTGCTGCACCACCTGACAGCACTGCTTCAGATTTGCTTGACACTTCCCTACAGGCTTTGGGGTCAATTGCTTTCTCTAGTGAGAAGGCCCTTGGGATCATCACGTAGGCTAGACGGCACATATGGCTAGCACAGTCTAAACTGCCGAAAGCATGCCGTAACAGCCTTCACCAGCTACAGCTATAGCCTGGACAGGTTTTGCACCAGCTGTCCAGGAAACTCTTGAATGCAGAGCGCATGCAGCCGAGTCTCGCTCCCAACATACTGAGCTGGGTGTGAGTTACCCTGGTCTGTCATCACAATGGATGTCTGTCCACCATGCGACCCCACTACAGCGCAGGCGGGGGCAGTCTTACAGGCCTTCACAGCAGACTGCTCGAATTGGTGCTCCCTTGTTGACAGGTGAGGGGACCCGTTCTTGTTTTCAGCCACCTGCTCATCCTCCACCTACTTACCTTTACCCCCCCCCCCCAGGGATAATGCAATTGCTCCTCGCCATCATAGATGGCTCAGTGTCTGTGATAATTGAGCAGGTCTACTGTCTTCAGTTCTGTCACAGACCCCCACTATGCACCAGTACTCGACCCACAGTGGTTCAGGACCCCTGTCAGGCTCTTGCTCTATCTGTGGAGGTCCAGAAGCTGTTAAAGAAGTGTGCGATAGAACCAATAAACCCCCAGATTCACCCCGGGGGATTTCATTCAAAATACTTTGTCATCCGCAAGAAGGATGGAGGGTTCAGACCCATCCTCGACCTCAGATACCTAAACAGGAGCCTCAAACATCTTCCCTTTCGGATGCTGCGTGTGGCAGATGTTCTGCATGCTGTCGAGCCCAGCATGTGGTTCACCTCTGTGGATTTGAAGGATGCATACTTTCCTATTGCACCTCATCACAGAAGGTTTCTACAGTTTACATTTCAGGACAAGACATACCAATATCGCGTCCTCCCATATGGGCTTTCTCTTTCTCCCCAGGTATTCACACAGTGCATTCAGGCAGCACTGCACTGCACTGCAGCAGGAGGGCATGTTGATTCTCCTGTACTTGGACGACTGGCTGATGTGCACTAGATCGCCTCAGCAGGCTGCCAACAATAGCATTAGCTAATAGCCAGGTGATTGTCAGCAGTTCACAATCGGCTTGCCCTGGTTCAAGTCACAACCAGTTGTTCTGCTTCCCTGATGCTTTGGAGGCAGGAGCAGTTTCTTCGAAGGGGTGTACATATGGGACCACCCCCAGCATGCAGGGAGGTGGTACCCACAGATGCCTCCCTCATGGGATGGGGAGGACTATGGCAACATCGGGGCATACAGGGCAGGAGGACTCCACAGCTAAGGACCTCTCACATCAACTTTTTGGAGCTGTGTGCAGTATTTCTCACCCTGAGACAATTCAAACAGGAGCTGTCAGGAAGACACATACTGGTGCAGACAGACAACACTAAAGTTGTGTTCCTAATCAATCACCAGGGTGGAACAAGGTCTTTACCTTGCCTTCGGCTGACACATGTTCTGCTGCTGTGGGCAGACAGGTACTTCCTGTCGATCACAGCAGCGCACATTCCCGGTCACTGCAACAGCGTGACAGATTCATGCTCCCGTTTTGGTCCAAGGCCGGGGGAGTGGTGTCTACACAGAGTGGTTGTCCAGTCAATTTGGGAAATTTACGGGACAGCATCAGTAGACCTCTTTGCCAGCAGGGTGATGACACATTGTCTGCTGTGGTTTGCAGCACAGGAGGATCAGGGTTCATTAGGTCAGGATGCCTTGGCTCACAACTGGCCAGATCTCCTTCTATATGCATTTCCTCCCCTTCTGCTTCTCTGAGCCATCCTGAGATGTGTGCAGGAGAGGCGCCACAGGCTCATCCTAGTAGCCCCATGTTGGCCAGAAATGCCTTGGTTCAGCCTTCTGTTAGCTCTTACGACTGATCCACCATAACCGTTTCGGAGGGACCTATTGTCACAGATGAACAGAGCACTTTGGCACCCTTCCCCGGACAGGTTGAAGCTGTGCGTCTGGCCCCTGGAGTTGAGCAGATGCTCTCACAATGTTCGGCAGGAGTGAGGAACACTGTCATGAATGACAGAGCTCCATCAATACGTCTCATGCCAGTAAGTGGAAACTCTTTGTTTCATGGTGTACAGATCAGGCTCTTAATCCAGTTGACTGTCCTATCAGCTCAGTGTTGGACATCCTGCAGCACTTATTGGACACTGGACGTTCCCCAGCCATGCTAAGGTTGTTCGTGGCAGCTATATCAACTCATCGGAACCCTGTAGGGGAGGTGTCAATTGGTAAAATTAAACTGGTGGTGACATTTCTTAAGGGAGCTATGTGGCTTAATCCACCAGTGCGCATAGCACACATTCAGTGGGACCTGCAGGTGGTACTCGATAGTCTGTGTTCAGCACCTTTTGAGCCTATTGATCAAGCTGATATTAGGAGTCTTTCTATGAAGACTGCTTTTATCCTGGCTATAACATAGACAAGAAGGGTCAGCGAGCTACATGCCCTCTCAGTAAGTCCACAGTGTCTCAGGTGGGGGCCAGAGGATAACCAGGTTACACTCTGGCTGAACCCAGCTTTTCAACACAAGGGATCAGCCCAGTTTGCGAATCACCCTATTCATCTTGTTGCATTTACATGATGGGAATGCCTCCCGTGTAGCCCTGTGTCCAGTACGAACACTGCAACAATATGTGTCAAGAACAGCTTCATGGCGCACCACTGATCAGTTGTTTATTCATTTTGGAAAGGTGCAACTTTGTCCAAGCAACATCTTGCTCATTGGGTGGTGGACACCATTTCCAATGCATATCATTCGGTGGGCCGTACAGTTCCAACATCTGTTAGGTGCCATTCAATTCGTGCTGTAGCTACTTCATGGGCGGCACTGCATGGCGTGCCCCTCTCTGACATATGTGCGGTAGCCACTTGGGTGTCACCCTGTACATTCACAAGATTTTACAGACTAAATCTGGCCTCTGTTCCTTCAATCAGCTCTGCTGTACTTCACGGACAGAGTCTGTTGTAACAATGAAGCAATGAAATAGAACGTTGGTTACTGGCGTAACCGTGGTTCTATGAATAGTGGAAGACCTCTGGTGACTCAGACTACGAGAATGACTACAGAGACCCACCATGATGTGGACGGAAACGGATATAGCTTCCTACACGTCATCGGTCGACAATTGTCACGTGTGAAAAAATCAATGCAAGTTTCTCGATATGATGCACGAGCGCACGACTCCTTCCACTAAGTCTTAACCATCTCTGGCAGTCTTCCACTATTCATAGAACCACGGTTACGCCAGTAACCAATATTGTATTCAATGTATTAGATGTCTACTGCCTCCAGGTGAAAGTTTCTGTTTTCTTCTGGAATTAGAAGACCATGTAATATCATTTCTAAAATAGCTGCCTTCATATTGTGGTGCACATGTCTTTTTGCATTGAAATCTTTGCTGATCTTGTAAAAGTAAAAATAACTTTTATATTGTTACTGATTTTTCAAATCTTGGTTATTTTTTTTTTTGTGCTTGGTTAATAACTCATACATTATTTTACATAAAAACAATCATTTTGACCCAAAACTTGAAAGGTGTAGACAAAACGTTTGACATTCCATTTTGTCCAAATTTAAGATTAAGATTAGTTTTCCACTATTTTAACTCTTAAATGTGTCAAAAATGAATTGAACATAACAGGAGGATTAAAGTAATTTGTGACCAGTTATAGGACATATGTACACTTTCCCTTATGCATTCTTATACATGTTAACGAAAATTCCTAATTTATCAAAGAAATGTAATAAATGGATCTTTTTCACATTTCTGTAGAAGTGAACAGGATACCACAGCAAATATTTTTGCATTCCCATTTGCTCTAACAGCAATGGAAAACAAAAAGGGAGGGAATAAAAGGCCAATCTAGTGCAATGGGTCATTTGCAGTAAAAGTCGATGAAGTTTTTCTCTTTTTTATAAACTCTTCTTCCTGGTCTGTTCTTTCCTCTCTCCCCAGGATGGTATTGATCGTGTTCTTGACTGGAAGCTACCTGTATGATGTTTTTGTTGCTATGGTGAAAGAAAAATCAAATAATAAAACATGTAAAATGATTCTGACTTGGTGTTATAGGAGGTGCCCACTGAGGAAAAACATATATCATATTTTATTAAAAGAACAAAATAATCATTTTCCAACATTCAGACTTCTGCGGTGGTATTTTAAAATGAGATGGATGCTTTGTGAAATGTCTACAACATAAACAAATCATACCCCATTGTCCTGGAGAAGTATTAATGTTTGATCAACCTCTTTACACTTATCAGTCTGTCAAGTGAAAAGGGTATTTCTGACATTTATTAGCAGAGTGGTGGAATTACTGGCAAAATCTCAAAATATCTCATATTTTCCTACATATTTAATGTCAGTTAGTTGACCTGTTGATATGGTTACTCAGTTGTTGTTCATTACAGTTTGCCTTGTTGGTTTGTCAGTTACATATATTATTTATCTTACAAAACAAGTGGGGGAAAAAATCATACATAATGCATAGATAACAACTTTTTATCACAAATTTGATATACACTGGTGGTCAAAAGTTTGGAATAATGTACAGATTTTGCTGTTTTGGAAGGAAATTGGTACTTTAATTCACCAAAGTGGCATTGAACTGATCACAAAGTATAGTCAGGACATTACTGATGTAAAAAACAGCACCATCACTATTTGATAAAAGTCATTTTTTATCAAATCTAGACAGGCCCAATTTCCAGCAGCCATCACTACAACACCTTATCCTTGAGTAATCATGCTAAATTGATAATTTGGTACTAGAAAATCACTTGCCATTATATCAAACACAGCTGAAAGCTATTTGTTTCGTTAAATGAAGCTTAACCTGTTGATGTGCAGGTTCAGACACCCCAGAACTGATGTCACTTTGCTTAAATTAGTTCACATTTACTATATGGTCTAGTCAAAAAAGAGTTAATAATGTTGACAAATTATAAAGATGTAAAATTTGTCAACATTATGAAAAATTTTGAACAGCACACTATATAGAAAATGTAAACTCATTTAAGCAAAGTAAAGTCAAACCCATGGGTGGGGTCAATGAGCATCAACAGGTTTTAACATTGTCTTTGTGTTTGTTTTTGAGTTGCAACAGACTGGCAGGTCTTAAGGTCAGTATTAAGTCAAAAATGGAAAAACAAAACAGCTTTCTCTAGAAACTCGTCAGTCAATCATTGTTTTGAGGAATGAGGGCTATACAATGCTTGAAATTGCCAAAAAAAAAAAAAAGATTCATACAAAAGTATACACTACTGTCTTCAAAGACCAAGGACAACTGGCCCTAACAAGGATAGAAAGAGATGTGGAAGGCCCAGATACAACTAAACAAGAGGATAAGTATGTCAGAGTCTATAGTTTATAAATAGATGCCTCACATGTCCTCAGCTGACAGCTTCATTGAATTCTACCTGCTCAACACCAGTTTCATGTACAACAGTAAAGAGAAGACTCAGGGGTGCAGGCCTTATGGGAAGAATTGCAAAGGAAAAGCCACTTTTGAAACAGAAAAACAAAAAGAAAAGGTTAGAGTGGGCAAAGAAACACAAACATTGGACAACAGATAATTGGAAAAGAGTGTTGTGGATCTTAACCCCACTGAGCTTTTGTGGGATAAGCTAGACTGAATGGTGCGTGAGAAGTGCCTGACAAGACAGCCACATCTATGGCAAGTGCTACAGGAAGCGTGGGGTGAAATCTGGACAAACTAACAGCTAGAATGCAAAGAATCTGCAAAACTGTCGTTGCACGTGAAGTATTTTTTATGAGAACTCTTTGAAGTAGTTTAAGAAGTTCTGAACATTTTTTTCAAATTTTAATAGTAATTGTTCATGTTATTAATGTTCTGACTATACATTGTGATCAGTTGAATGCCACTTTGGTGAATAAAAGTATTTCTTTCCATAAGAGCAAAATCTGTACATTATTCCAAACTTTTGGCTGCCAGTGTAATTAAAATAAAACATCATTTTAAAACATGAAAGAATGGAGAATCAGCATTAAAAACTGCTTTAGAATGTATATATGTATATTACATTTCCTTTCTCTGGCTTTTTTTAGACTAAAATATTAACCACTGCCATTCATATATAATTTAAATTAGCCTATAAGATGTGAGCTGACATTCTTGTGGATATAAATTATATCCCACCATTCCTCCAGTACAGTATGTCTGTTGATCCCTACAGTATTTGGCACAACCCTTTCTTAGGAAAAACAATGACAACTGAAGGAAGCAAATCAGGTCCTTTTCACTTTTTTACCTTGAACTGCCATAGCTTGAATTAAAAGCCATGCTAGTACGTGACTCGCTTGTGTGAACAACATTAGGATTGGCGATCCAGCCAACATGATCACACAGGAAGTCCACATGTTGTTTCCGAGAGTTCCAGTACCCTGGGATCGGCCACATTATGCCGACTCACTGACAAGCGCCATCTCATATCAGACATTTTTGCATCAGCTTCAATGTGTTTACCTTCCCTTGTGGCGCAACCAGAAGCTCGTTGCATCAGCCAGTGGCGTAACTTGGATCATAAGGGGCCCAGTACAAAGAACCTGTCAGGCCCACTCCTTGGGGAGCCTGGGTCATTTATCATAACACATCGGAACCACAGTCATTTTTATGGTTTCTTTTAGTCTACTGTTGCAGGCCCACTCTCACCCAGGGCCCTAGGGCAGCTAGCCCTCCCTGTAGTTACGTCCCTGGCATCAGCTGTGTGGGAGACCTAGGTTCGTATCCCATACTGAAACCAAGTAGTAATCGCGTTTGCATAACAAGCACGATTCTGAGGTTAAATTTTCCACTCTAATATTACACTTTTACCCTATGATGGTTAGGTTTGGGGTTTGGGTTTGGGGGGAACAGTTTATAAAATATGCATTCTTCTCATCCTGTACAGATGAAAACAACTCGTTTTACAACTTGCTTTTGGCACCCCTCTATGGACATTACACAGGGAAAATGGAGCTCACATGTGCCCTTATGCCCAACAACACTTACTGCTTTGGCCACTGGTTGCAGTGTTTCGAATTTCGGTAAGCACACACCATTTTTAGCAAAACAAAAGGCAGTTCCCTACAGAGACCCCTTTATTAAACTGATGGCTGACCCGGACCGTCCGACTCGGCTATGCGATTCAGTTCACCAGGCGCCCACCCAGGTTCAGCGGTGTCCGCTTCACCTTGGTGAAGGGCGAGAACGCCGCTACCTTGCGTCCGGAGATCGCTACCCTTCTACGGAAGGGTGCAATAGAGCCTGTGCCTCCGGCCGAGATGAAGAAGGGGTTTTACAGCCCCTACTTCATCGTACCAAAGAAAGGCGGTGGGTTGCGGCCAATCTTGGACCTGCGAGTACTGAACCGGGCCTTGCACAGACTCCCGTTCAAGATGCTGACAAAAAAACGCATTTTAGCGAGCGTCTGGCATCAAGATTGGTTCGCGGCGGTAGACCTGAAGGACGCGTACTTCCACATCTCGGTCTTGCCTCGAACCACAGACCCTTCCTGCGGTTTGCTTTCGAGGGCCAGGCGTATCAGTACAAGGTCCTCCCCTTTGGCCTGTCCTTGTCCCCTCGCATCTTAACGAAGGTTGCAGAGGCAGCCCTTGCCCCACTAAGGGAAGTGGGATCCGCATCCTCAATTATCTCGACGACTAGCAACTCTCAGGATGTGTTGTGTGCGTACAGGGACCTGGTGCTCACGCACCTCAGCCGACTGGGGCTTCGGGTCAACTGGGAAAAAGGCAAGCTCTCCCCGGTTAAGAGCATCTCTTTTCTCGGCTTGGAGTTGGACTCAGTCTCGATGACGGCGCGCCTCACAAACGAGTGTGCACAGTCGGTGCTGAACTGTCTGAAGGCATTAAGACAGAAGACAGAGGTTCCACTGAAACTTTTTCAGAGGCTACTGGGGCATATGGCATCCTCAGCGGTTGCCACACCGCTTGGGTTGATGCATATGAGACCACTTCAGCACTGGCTTCAGACTCGAGTCCCGAGATGGGCATGGTGCCACGGGACACATCGCGTGGTCATCATGCCGATCTGCCACCGCCCCTGCAGCCCTTGGACCGACCTTGCATTTCTACGGGCAGGGGTTCCTCTAGAGCAGGTCTCCAGGCATGTCGTGGTTACGCCGGATGCCCCCAAGATGGGCTGGGGCACCATATGCAACAGGCACACAGCCGCCGGCTCCTGGACTGGCCCGCGGCTGCATTGGCACATCAACTGCCTAGAGTTGTTGGCAGTACTGTTCGCCCTGCGGAGGTTCCGGCTGTTGATCCAGGGCAAGCATGTGTTGGTCCAGACAGACAACATGGCGACGGTAGCGTACATCAACCGTCAAGGCGGTCTACGCTCCCATTGCATGTCACAACTCGCCCGCCGTCTCCTCCTCTGGAGTAAGCAGTGCCTCAAGTCGCTATGAGCCACTCACATCCCGGGCGACCTCAACACCGCAGCGGACACACTGTCACGACAGGTTACGCTCAGGGGAGAGTGGACACTCCACCCCCAGTGGTCCAGCTGATTTGGAGTCAATTCGGTCGAGCACAGGTAGACCTGTTTGCTTCCTGGGAATCCTCCCACTGCCTGCTTTGGTACGCCCTGACCGAGGCACCCCTCGGTATAGATGCGCTGGCACACAGCTGGCCCCCTGGACTATGCAAATACGCATTTCCCCCAGTGAGCCTACTTGCACAGACCCTGTGCAAGGTCAGGGAGGATGAGGAGCAGATCATCCTAGTAGCACCCTACTGGCCTACCCAGAGTGATTCTCGGACCTCACCCTCCTCGCGACAGCCCCCCCAGCAAATTCCCCTGAGGAAGGACCTTCTTTCTCAGGGATGGAGCACCATCTGGCACCCATGGCCAGACCTCTGGAATCTCCATGTCTGGCCCTTGGACGGGATGTGGAAGACCTAAGTGGCCTAGCACCTGCGGTGGTAGACAAGATCACTCAGGCTAGGGCTCCCTCTACAAGGCACCTGTATGCCTTGAAGTGGTGTCTGTTCGCTAAGTGGTGTCCTTCCTGACGTGAAGACCCCCAGAGATGCACAGTCAGATCGGTGCTTTCCTTCCTGCAGGAGAGGCTGGAGGGGCGGCTGTCCCCCTCCACCTTGAAGGTGTATGTAGCCGCCATTTCAGCACATCACGAGGCAGTGGATGGTAAGTATTTGGGGAAGCACGACTTGATCATCAGGTTCCTGAGAGGCGCTAGGAGGTTGAATGCCTCCAGACCGTGCCTCATGCCCTCGTGGGACCTCTCTGTAGTCCTTCGGGGTCTACGGGGTGCTCCCTTTGAGCTCCTGGAGTCAGTTGAGCTTAAGGCACTCTCTTTGAAGACTGCCCTCCTGACTGCGCTCACTTCCATCAAAAGGGTAGGGGAACTGCAGGCGTTCTTTGTCAGTGAATTGTGCCTGGATTTCGGTCCGGGTTACTCTCACGTGATCCTGAGACCCCGATCGGGCTATGTGCCCAAGGTTCCCAAGGTTCCCACGACCCCGTTTAGGGATCAGGTGGTGAACCTGCAAGCGCTGCCCCAGGAGGAGGCAGACCCAGCTTTGGCGTTGCTGTGTCCGATGCATGCTTTACGCATCTATTTGGATCGCATGCAGAGCTTTAGAAGCTCCGAGCAGCTCTTTGTCTGCTTTGGTGCACAGCGGAAAGGAAGCACTGTCTCCAAACAGAGGATCGCCCACTGGGTCGTTGATGCCATCGTGATGGCATATCACGCCCAGGAGCCCAATCTACTAGGAGTGTAGCGTCCTCCTGGGCCCTGACCATTGGTGCCTCTTTGGCAGACATCTGCAGAGCAGTGGGCTGGGCAACACCCAACACCTTTGCGAGGTTCTATAATCTCCAGGTTGAGCCGGTTTCGTCCCGTGTGTTGTCAGGTCCGAACAGGTAAGTTCCGGGACAGCTGGCCGGGTGTACCACTTGCACATAGCGCCTTTCCCCTCCCATGAGATGAAGACGTGCACTTTTGACTCCCAGTCATGTTCACAAGTTGTGATCCCTGGATGACTTTCCTCCTTAGCCCTGTGGCAGATGAGTTTGCGGAGAAACTCGCTGCCGGCCCAGTACGTGTGCTGATTAGGCCCTGTAATGAGGTAGGTGATCCACATGTGGTGGTTCCCCGTAGGTGACCCCATGTGATATCTTCCGCTAAATCGTTTCCCTACCGGTAAACTGCGTCTTCCTTGGGCAGAGGCCCTCTGCCCCGGTCACCATGTTTGTAGAAACTCTTCCCCCCTCGGGTAGGACCTACCATGGGACTTCTCCACATGATATACTTCCGACAAGACTCGGTAAGACCATGTGACATATTTCCACTCAAAATACCCCCTCCCCCCGGGCGGGGTGTAGTCTCCGCGGTGTCTTCCCCTTGGGAGTGACACCCCCCCCGAGGTAGACATTTATGGCCCTAATCGGTTAACAAGTTCCACTCTTTTTTGGGGTAGAGGAAAAGAGGCCACGGCTGGACTAGCCTGTCCCTATTTTTTGGGCAGTCGACTTGTTCCCGAAGGACCATTCGATGCTCATAACGGTGTTGGGGGAGGTTACTTGACGGCCTGGTGCGGCAATCTGCCCGTCTCACACCGCCAGTCCACGTAACACAGTTCAGCTAGTTGTGCCGTTTTGTATAGGGACCCCTAGTGTCACTACATCGACACAACGTCGAGTGAGTGACAGATAGGGAACGTCCTGGTTACTTTCGTAACCTCCGTTCCCTGATGGAGGGAACAAGACGTTGTGTCCCTCTTGCCACGATGCTGAACTACCCGCTGAAATGGCCGGGACCTTGTCTCAGCTCCTCAGCACAAAACCTGAATGAGTGGTTGCATACCAGCTCCTTTTATACCCGTATGTCCAGGGGAGTGGCATGCAAATTCCACTCGCCAATTCCCATTGGCCTTTTTTCAAAAAGCAGAGGTGTTTGGGGCTCCCAAGAGTGACCCCTAGTGTCACTACCCCGACACAACGTCTCGTTCCCTCCATCAGGGAACGGAGGTTACGAAAGTAACCAGGAAGTTATGTTTCACATAACCGAGACATTTTTGCACTTTGTCATTTTGCTTTTTTTTAATTGGAAAAGCCTTTAAGTTAAAGCATGTAAGAAAAAGTTTACCTTATTTCTGAAGGTGTACCTGTTAAGATGAAGTTTTCAAACAGGAACAATTAAAAACACTATATACTGTTGAAAATGCACAAAGGAGGCTAAGTATTAAAGCACACATTTAAGTGTCTTTATTCAGAAGAGGCAAGGGCCTGTTTGAATTAAATATATCAATTAAATCAAATTGGCCCTTGAGCTCTCCAGTCTTAGTGCAACTATTTAATTTAGATTTTTGCAGTGTACTTCTGATGAAATGAACACAACTATCATCTATGATCCTCTCTCATTCACATTCTGTTATAGCCTCCGGTGAGGACAGCCTTGTCCCACATAATAAAGGTTAATATTTCACTAATAAATAAAAAGTAAAATAAATCAGCAACAACAACCATGATTATCACTTGTGCAACAGGGAGGCACACTTCATTACCATTCTACCATTACCAGACTGTATGTTTGAAAGGGAATATTAGCTTACTACTTACTACTAACCCTGCTAAATACTGATTACTACTATTTTTAAGAAATAGTAATAAAACAGTAGGCATTATTACACTGTAAACATTTCAAACAGTAGTATATCACATTGTTGTCACATGCCCTCATCATGTTGCATGTTAGAACTGTTCAGTTATCATCCTGGAAATAAAAATGGTTATAAAGTCCAACACCACAGAGCACTCAAACAGAGAGTCAGAAAAGAGATGTTAAAAATTGTGATTGTAATTCTTTCTTGTTCATTTGTCACACTGGAAATGGAAGGTCAGGTTGAATTCCATACAGTACTCAGTACAGTTCTGAAGTGTACTGCACATTTTAGCAAATGTAATAGGTAATTTGAGTATTATACTGTACATACTATATACTATAGTAATAGTAAGACGTCACGGTTACTTGTGTAACCTCCGTTCCCTGATGGAGGGAACGAGACATGTGTCGATGTAGTGACACTAGGGGTCACTCTTGGGAGCCCGAGACACCTCTGGTCTTTGATAAAAAGGCCAATGAAAAATTGGCAAGTGGTATTTGCATGCCACTCCCCTGGACATACGGGTATAAAAGGAGCTGGTATGCAACCACTCATTCAGATTTTATGCTGAGGAGCCAATATAAGGTCCGGCCATTTCAGCGGGTAGTTCAGCATTGTGGCAGGAGGGATACAACATCTCGTTCCTTCCATCAGAGAACGGAGGTTACACAAGTAACCATGACGTTCCCTATCTGTCACTCACTCGACGTTGTGTCGATGTAGTGACACTAGGGGTCCCTATACAAAACGCCACAATTGGCTGAACTGTGTTACGTGAACTGGCGGTGTGTGGTGGGCAGACTGCTGTGTGCCTCATAGCCAGCACACCAGGTCGACACGTAACCTCCTCCGACATAGTTATGAGTGTCGAACGGCCCTTTTTGGGGACAAGTCGACTACCCAAGAGATAGAGACAGTCTTAACCCAGTCGTGGCCTCTTTTCCCCTTCTCTTTTTTCCACTCCCTAAAAAAGAAGGGGGATTATCTGACTGGGCCGCCAGGTCTAGTCGGAGGGTGTCCCTCCCAAGGGGAAGACAGGGGGGGATATTTAAGTGGA
This sequence comes from Myxocyprinus asiaticus, assembly GCF_019703515.2. Classification (NCBI taxonomy): domain Eukaryota; kingdom Metazoa; phylum Chordata; class Actinopteri; order Cypriniformes; family Catostomidae; genus Myxocyprinus; species Myxocyprinus asiaticus. Next base: position 27,466,593 of record NC_059357.1, on the reverse strand, counting down.
AGGATACATCACATGGTCTTTTCAACCATGTGGAGAGTCTTCAAGGTAGATCCTGCCCAATGGGGGAGGAGTTACTACAAACATGGAGACTGGGGCAGAGGGGCTCTGCACAAGGAAGACACAGTTTGCCAACAAGGAAACAAATTAGCGGAAGATATATATCGCATGGGGTTAGCCTTACAGGGAACCGCCACATGCGGAGCACCTACCCCAGAACAGGACTCTTAGTTAGCATGTGTACTGGGCCGGCAGCAAATCTCTCCGAAAACTCGACTGCCACAGGGCTTGGAGGAAGTCAACCAGGGAACAAACTTGTGAACACTACTGGGAACTAATGGCGCACGTCTTCAGCTCAAAAGGAGGTTGAATGCGCTATGTGCATGCGATACACGTGGCTGGCTATCCCGGGCTTATCCGCTTGTGTTGCGAGCCACTACCTGGGACGAAACCGGTTCCACCCAGAGGTTGTAGAACCTTGCAAAGGTGTTGGGTGTTGCCCAGCCCACTTCTCTGCAAATGTCTGTTAGAGAGGCACCCCTGGCCAGGGCCCAGGAAGCCGCTTCACCCCTGGTAGAATGGGCTCATAGCCCTACCGGGGGCGGCATGTCCTGGGCAAGATATGCCATAGTTATGGCGTCAATGAGCCAGTGTGCGATCCTCTGCTTGGAGACAGTGCTTCCTTTCTGCTGTGCACCAAACAGACAAAGAGCTGCTCAGAGATCCCAAAGCTCTGCGTGCGATCCAAATAGATGCGTAAAGTGCGCACCGGACACAGCAACGACAGGGCTGGGTCTGCCTCCTCCTGGGACAGCGCTTGCAGTTTCACCACATGGTCCCTAAAAGGGGTGGTGGGAACCTTGGGCATATAGCCCAGTCGGGGTCTCAGGATCACGTGAGAGTAACCCGGACCGAACTCCAGGCACATTTTGCTGACAGAGAACGCTTGCAGGTCACCTACCCTCTTGATGGAAGTGAGCGCAGTCAGGAGGGCAGTCTTCAAGGAGAGTGCCTTAAGCTCGGCTGACTGCAAAGGCTCAAAGAGGGCTCTCTGTAGACCCTGAAGAACTACAGAGAGATCCCATGAGGGAACGAGGCGCGGTCTGGAGGGATTCAGCCTCCTGGCGCCTCTTAGGAACCTGATGATCAGGTCGTGCTTCCCTAAGGACTTACCGTCAACTGCGTCATGGTATGCTGCTATGGCGGCAACGTACACCTCCAAGGTGGAAGGGGACAGCCTCCCTTCCAACCTCTCCTGCAGGAAGGAAAGCACTGATCCAACTGTGCATCTCTGGGGGTCTTCGCGTCGGGAAGAACAACACTTAGCGAACAGATGCCACTTAAAGGCATACAGGCGCCTCATAGAGGTGGCCCTAGCCTGAGTGATCGTGTCTACCACCGCAGGTCTTCCGCGTCCTGTCCAAGGGCCAGACATGGAGATTCCAGAGGTCTGGTCATGGGTGCCAGAGGATGCCCCGTCCCTGAGAAAGAAGGTCCTTCCTCAGGGGAATTCGCCAGGGGGGAGCTGTTGCAAGGAGCGTGAGGTCCGAGAACCACGTCTGGGTGGGCCAGTAGGGTGCTACCAGGATGACCTGCTCCTCATCCTCCTTGACCTTACACAGGGTCTGTGCAAGCAGGCTCACTGGGGGAAACACATATTTGCGCAGGCCAGGGGCCAGCTGTGTGCCAGCGCGTCTATGCCGAGGGGGGCCTCGGTCAAGGCGTACCAGAGCGGGCAGTGGGGAGGATTCTTGGGAGGCGAACAGGTGCACCTGTGCCTGTCGAATCGACTCCAAATCAGCTGGACCACCTTGAGGTGGAGTCTCCACTCTCCCCTTAGGGTAACCTGTCGTGACAGCGCATCCGCTGTAGTGTTGAGGTTGCCCAGGATGTGAGTGGCTTACAGCGACTTTAAGTGCTGCTGACTCCAGAGGAGGAGACGGCGGGCGAGTTGTGACATACAATGAGAGCGCAGACCACCTTGGCGGTTGACATATGCTACCGTAGCCGTGTTGTCTGTCTGAACTAACACGTGCTTGCCCTGGATCAACGGCCAAAACCTCTGCAGGGTGAGCAGAATTGGCAACAACTCGAGGCAGTTGATGTGCCAATGCAGTCGCGGACCCATCCAGAGGCCGGCGGCTGCGTACCCATTGCAAACAGCGCCCCAGCCCGTTTCGGAGGCATCTGTCGTGACCACGACGCACCTGGAGACCAGTTCTAGAGGAACACCTGCCTGTAGAAACGAGAGGTCAGTCCAAGGGCTTAAAAGACGGTGACAGACCGGCATGATGACCACGCGATGTGTCCCGTGGTGCCATGCCCATCTCAGGATTCGAGTCTGAAGCCAGTGCTGAAGCGGCCTCATATGCATCAACCCGAGCGGGGTGGCCACCACCGAGGATGCCATATGCCCCATGAGCCTCTGAAAAAGTTTCAGTGGAACCGCTGTTTTCTGTTTGAATGCCTTCAAACAGGCCAGCACTGACTGGGCGTGCTCGTTCGTAAGGCGCGCCGTCAAGGAGACTGAGTCCAACTTCAAACCGAGAAAAGAGATGTTCTGAACCGGGAGGAGCTTGCTCTTTTCCCAGTTGACCCAAAGCCCTAGTCGGCTGAGGTGTGAGAGCACCAGGTCCCTATGTGCGCACAACATGTTTCGAGTGTGAGCTAGGATTGGCCAGTCTTCGAGATAGTTGAGAACGTGAATGCTCACCTCCCTTAACGGGGCAAGGGCAGCCTCTGCGATCTTCGTAAAGATGTGAGGAGACAGGGACAGGCCGAAAGGGAGGACTTTGCACTGATATGCCTGACCCTCGAATGCAAACCGCAGGAATGGTCTGTGTCGAGGAAGGATCGAGACGTGGAAGTACGCATACTTCAGGTCTACCGCCATGAACCAATCTTGATGCCGGACGCTTGCCAGAATGCGTTTTTGCGTCAGCACCTTGAATGGGAGTCTGTGTAAAGCCTGGTTCATTACTCGCAGGTCCAAGATTGGCCGCAACCCACCGCCTTTTTTCGGTACGATGAAGTAGGGGCTGTAAAACCCTTTCTTCAACTCGGCTGGAGGGACAGGTTTTATCGCACCCTTCCGTAGGAGAGTAGCGATCTCCGCGCGCAAGGTGGCAGCATTTTCGCTCTTTACCATGGTGAAATGAATACCGCTGAACCTTTGTGGGCGCCTGGTGAACTGAATCGCGTAGCTGAGTCGGACGGTCTGGATCAGCCATCGCGACAGATTGGAAAGCGCGAGCCACGCGTCCAAGTTCCACGCAAGGGGGACCAAGGGGACAACGTCGTTGGACGTACCGGCAGGTGGGGCCTCGCGGCGGGGCGGAGCTCAAGGTGCCACACCACGTTGTGGCTGTGCTGAGTCTAGGAACATCGAAGCACTTACCTGGCTCCTTGTGACCACCCCCAGAACAGCCTGGGACAGGGATGAAGAGGCCTGTCCTCGTAACCCGTGCATACTGCCACATCGGGGGCGGCTGTGTGCCACAGCTGGGTGCTCCAGGGCGGAAAGGCCACTGCTGGAGCGCCAATCCTGCAACAAAAAAAAAACCCATGGACGGTAGTCGTGGTGATGACCGTACACACCAGGTATGTGACCCAGGGAGGATAAAAGCCGCTCTTTTGCTGAACTGTTGGGTACTGCAGCCACTTGGGCATGCGGCGAAATCAAACAAAAAGTCAACAAAAGATTTTCCACCTGGCCCTCCACCGGGGAATGGAGTGGTCTTTTTACCAGCTCCGAGTGAGTTGGTTCCTTCGTCCCTGAGTCGCCCATCTCAGGGGCGCTTTGAGGACCTCCGTGGGTTCTTAGGTGCTGGCTGTGAGATGGGCGGTGTCTGCTTCCTGAGGTGGGCTCCACGCCGGGGCCGGGCCGAAGGGGCAGGCTGCAGCGGAGCCAGTGCAGTCACCGCAGGGGAATGTCCTTGGCGATGAGCAGATGGGGTGCAGGATCTTTAGCCGCGCCAGGGCAGGATGTGCCGGATTGCCTCTGTCTGCTGCTTCACCGCCGAGAACTGCTGGGCAAAGTCCTCGACGGTGTCGCCGAATAGGCCCGCCTGGGAAATGGGGGCAGAAAGGAACCGTGTCTTGTCGGCCTCACCCATCTCGACCAGGTTGAGCCAAAGGTGATGCTCCTGGACCACTAGTGTGCCCATCATCCGCCCGAGAGTCCGCGCCGTGACCTTCATCGCTCGGAGAGCGAGGTCGGTCGCCGAAAGCAGTTCCTGCATCAAATCTGGGGCAGAACTACCCTCATGCAGTTCTTTCAATGCCTTGGCTTGGTGGACCTGCAGGAGAGCCATGGCGTGCAGGGCAGAGGCGGATTGTCCAGCAGCGCTGTAGGCTTTAGCCGTCAGGGACGACGTGAGCCTACAGGGCTTGGATGGGAGCTTAGGGCGTCCGTGCAAGGTGGCGGCACTCTGCGGGCATAGGTGCACCGCGAGCACCTTATCCACCGGGGGAAGCTCAGTATAGCCCCTGGCCGCCCCGCCATCGAGGGTAGTGAGAGCGGGGGAACTGCGGAATCGGGGCCGGACAGTAAAAGGTGCCTCCCATGACTTCGTCAGCTCCTCGTGCACTTCCGGGAAGAATGGCACTGGAGCACGGCGTGGCTGCTTTGAGCGGCGCCGCGAGCCCAGGAACCAATCATCAAGCCGCGAGTGTTCAGGGGAGAGCGGAGGGTTCCACTCTAACCCGACGCTCGCGGCCGCCCGGGAAAGCATGTCCGTCATTTTGGCATCGGCCTGTGACTGGGCAATTGTCCCCGAAGGGGGAAGCTCAGCTGAGGCTTCTGCGTCCGACTGGACAAGCCCGCTCTCCGATGCTGCGCTCGAGAGCTCATCATTTTCACGGGCTCCGAACAAGAAGCCAGACTCGCCATGAGACGAGCCGGCGAACTCATCCGGAAGCCCAACTGGGGCAGACGAGCGTGCTGGGGAAAAGCTCTTTCAGAAAATATACTCTCTTGTTTTTCTGCCGAAAACGCCCAGGGGCGCCCAGGGGCGTTCTCTGCAGTGCACCAGTGCAGAGGAGGGAGAAGCTGCTGAAATGTGCCATCAGATCCAGCAGAGGTGAATGAACAGTAGTATTCAGCTCAATGAGCATGACCGTTCGGCTCCGAAGAGAAAATCTGAATGAGTGGTTGCATACCAGCTCCTTTTATACCCGTATGTCCGGGGGAGTGGCATGCAAATACCACTTGCCAATTTTTCATTGGCCTTTTATCAAAGACCAGAGGTGTCTCGGGCTCCCAAGAGTGACCCCTAGTGTCACTACATTGACACAATGTCGAGTGAGTGACAGATAGTGAACTAGAATTTTAGTATGTTATTCTTAACATAGCCCTTGTGATGTTTGGTTGCAACAAACTGTGCTTACAACAACCACAAATCATCATAAATTACATTTGCCAATGTACCATAAAAACCAGTTAGCATCAACTGCTCACTATATTAATTTACTGGCGAATGTAGCCATGATTTAAGTCTCAACTTAAATCTTTATGCCCTAATGTGCATGAAAGGGTAACAATTTATATTGTTAGTCGAAGATTAAAAAGACACCCCTTTTTATTTTTATTTAATTATGTATTTTCTCTTTCAGAAAAGCACTGTACATTTTTTAAAAGCAACAACTGAGAAACAATGGCATGTTGTACAGCGATGTTGTTCATAAACACCACCTATGTTTAAAAGTGCAACCTCATAATAAAGCCACAGGTAACTGAGTAATCAGTGTCCTGATATTTAGATGAATGCTCTTGCTAGTGCAGTAGGGATCTAGGGAATGAGATCTAATACAATGAAATTCATAAATTTTTAAGTGTGGCTTAAGTGACAAAATATGTTTTTGGACCACTGTAGATAATAAAGTATCACTTTATTAGACACTCCTGTAACAGCTGGCATGAAGATAGTAATAGCAATGAGAGCACAGGTAGCTTAATAGCTGTTGAGGGGGCAGGTGCCTGAATCCTATAGTGGACAGTGCTCTACAGTAACAATGAAGGTAGTTGTGCTGTTGTAGTGTTTGCAGACTAATGCAGAACTGAACGGAGCAACTAGTTGAGTGCAAGAATACATTTTATTTAAACAGCACTTTCTTCTCCATAATATCACAGCATTGTTATGGAAAAGAGGAAAAGCTGTTGTTGTTGTTATTATGAGAGCCATAGTGCAATTTTTTTACTTTAATCTTCATTTACACTCCAACTCAAACTGATTTAGTTGTTACACTGTTGCTGAAAGTGTTGTTTTGCTGTGTTGTAACACAAGACAGGACAAATCTCACTGCTTCTTAAAATCTAAACACTTATTTAATCCAATTTAGCTGAGTGTTAAAACACTCAAAAAATGAAGTCATTACCCTTACTTAATTGCATTTGAGAAAGTTTACAAGCAATTTAATTGTGTTCATTCAGATTAAGTCATTTTCATTGAGCCAATATAATTTAGTTAAATTAGGTAAAATCAATGTACTATAGTAGTTTTGACTCAACTTCATTAGGTTACTCAAACTCAGTTTAATAATAATTAATTTTATCAATTTTCTTTTGTTGGTCCAACTGAATTTACTTTATTAATCATTAGGATATACCAGGTGAGCAAGTGTAAAGACAGTGGCTGTGTCTCGTTTGGATGGCTGCCTCCTCCGGAGGTTGCATTTGTCGGTCGCATACGTCATCGAGGCTGTCTCATTTCACAAAAGTGAGTAGGACACTTCGAATGCAGCCTTCGAATGCGACCTTCTTTCACGGGAATTCGGAGGATGTATGAGGTGTATCCTTCGTGGGCACTCACAACCCACAATTCTTTGCTTCAATGAAAATGTCTAAAAACAATGATGCCAAGTTGCCCATAAATATGATGTTCAAACACAAGGAATGTTAATTCCCAAGTTGAAGTACCTCAGTAGATGGGTGCAGAGTATATAATATGTATAATTATATTAATATATAATTAAAATAAAGTATTAGAATAAAAGTACACCTGTAAAATCTATTTTCTTTTCTCTTTACATCATTATAACTCTCCTAAAATGTACCTCATACATTCCCTTCTAAAGAGACTTTGTTACCTTCTCACTCAAAGCGCTCGCGCTTGTTAATGAGTGGCGTACTGTCATAGCAACCATGTTATGTTCCGTTTCCATTTGTCCTGCGAAGTCCGTCTCGTTTAAACGAGGCTTGTTTAAAAGAGGACACTCGGTATACTGCAGCCTTCAAAGGACGCGTCCTACCTAGCATACAGCCTTCCAAACGAGACACAGCCAGTGAAACTGCTGCACTGTCAGTTCAATAGCAACTGCTTATGGAGCTAAGCAGCACCTGAATCAAATATCACTTGACAACTACAGTCCATCCTCAATCTAAGCATAAGCGCCAATCTTCACCACAATGGTAACCCCCAAACCACCAGCCTAACAGACACTCTTTTTAAATAACAATAACATTAACATTAACATTAACAAAATTCCTCCTATTCCCATTTTGCTCAAAAATACATAAAATAAAATTTAATTTCAACATTTGTTCACCCCATCCAGCCCCATGCAAAGCATGGTGGGGAATAGAATTCCCCAGCCTAGTTTCATCAATGCTACAAAAAGTATTTATTTAGTCCCAACTCAAATGGATTAAGTTAACTTTGATTTTACAAATTTAATTGGATAGAACGCAATGAAATCAAGTTGTGACAAAATGATCTAGAATTATGTTGCTTTAGTTCATTTTAATTTAGTAAACTGAACAACCAGGTGTGTGTGAAGCACTAATTATCAGCTTTGAATGTATGTTAGGCAATACAGTTTCCTTCACCTACAGTATTATACTTTTGGTAACATTGTAATAAAATAAAATATGCCATTCTTTAAAATGACTATTTTAATTATAGTCAAAGTCTTGCACGTAACTGACCTATATCACTTCAAGGTGGATTTTAAACGAGGCTGAGGGTGTTTGTTTAATGAGATATCACACCCCTGTTCTTAAAAAAAAAAAAAAAAAAAAAAAATCCTACAGCAGTCTTGGTCTCAACTAGATTAAGATTAAAAACTCACCCACATACTTATACATAGAATCTTTCTGTTTTAAGCACCTGTGCAATTAAACACAAGATCATGTGTGGGCTCAACATATTCCTCCATTCTAGGGTGACATTTTGCAAGGATGTGATGCGCCTATTACTTATTCATTAGAATCCATCAAGTATCTTGTCAGATCTCAATGATGCAGCCTCATCAAAAGTCATTATGCATAGAACCAATAGCTTTACAATGCTGCCATAGAGGAAGTTGTTGTGGAAATGGTAGTAAATGGTTCAATTAATACACACATACACATAATTATTGTTGTTGGGTCACTTTACTATTTATTGTAGCAAAGAGATTAAACAAGGATTATAATTTGCATTGCAAATGATGTAAAGTCAATCATAAAAGCAATTTTATGGTGTGAAAATAATGAAACAATAAGTCAAGTTGAATTTCATTTGCCCTGTTCCCTTGAATATATGAACTGTAATCTGCTAATTTAAGAAAAAAGGATAAGACAATTCAATACATAATGCAAACTTTTTTAAATACAATAATGTACAAGTAAAGTGCAGTATAATATACTGTTCTTAATTGGTTCTTTGAATAACTAATTGTTCTAGATAAAATCATTAAAAATCAAAGAACCCCAAACAAGCAAATAAGATTATTAGCTGCAAGGGGATCTTGGGATGTCAAAATGAAATTCATAAATTTTTTTGGCAGCTCCAAAAAAAACTTAAAACATAAAAAATAAAATAAAATGTATAATGTGTTAAAATACAATAAATAATAACAAAAACAAATTATTAGTGGTGCACCGATCAGGAAATTTGAGGCCGATGCCGATTTCTGATTTTTTTAACACTAAGATCGGCCGATACAATACCGATATTTTTTAAAGTGCCCTTTGCCACACTTTTGCAAGTTATATTGTGCAGTTATATGTTTATACCCCACACACAAAAAGGTTCCATTTGTTAACATTTACTGTAGTTAACATTACTGTAGTTAACATGAACTAATGAACTTAATGTTAGTTACAACATTAAAATCAAAAGTTGTATTAATTAACATTAGTTAATGCACTATGAACTAACATGAACTAACGATGAACAATTGTAATTTTATTAACTAACATTACAATTAATAAAGGATGTAAAAAATATATTGCTCATTGTTTGTTCATGATACCTAATGCATTAACTGTTAACGAATATAACCTTTTTATAAAGTTACCAAAATTACATTAAAATTACATTAATTGTGAATTGCTAACATTTATTTGTTTTGAAACAGTTATTAATAGTTCTGTTGTCAAATCAAAGGTCATTGTGACACACTGGTAAGCAGTAAAAACCATGAGAGCATCACAAACAGCAGAGATACGTTCAAAAATAAGAAAAATATATCCATTACAAGCTCTAAAACTGCTCAAGTGAGAAATCATTCATATCTATTTTGTTTACTGTCTTTGGCATTTTGCTGTAACACAAATCACTAATTATTAGGCAAATGCGTGATGAAGATGCGGTGCCGTTATGGTTAAAATTTAATTGCTGTGATTAGTGGTACTGTGACCAACATTAATCTGATTTAAATTGGGATCCTCACAGAATAGCGCTGAGATGAGTGACCGCAATTTACCAGAATGCAAATACCACTCGCCAATTTTCATTGGCCTTTTATCAAAGACCAGAGGTCTTTCGGGCTCCCAAGAGTGACCCCTAGTGTCACTACATCGACACAACGTCTCATTCCCTCCATCAGGGAACGGAGGTTACGCAAGTAACCAGGACGAATAACAGCATGTCTGAAAGTTTAAAATCATGAATACTTAGAATTGCCAACAATTCGCCCTCTAAAGGCCACACTGTCATGCATCATGAGTTGAGAAAGCGCTCATTAATAGAGTAGTAGTGTATGTGTGCTTCCTGCATGCTGCAAAAAAGATCGGCCCTGATTCTAGGCAGACAGACTTAAGACGAAGATCGGCCGATTTAGATAGGTGGCCGATCGATCGGTGCACCCCTACAAATTATTCTATCTTTGTCAGTCCTTTTCTGTCAAAATGGTTAACAAAAACAAAAAATGGTTTGCCAAAACAAAAATATATTTTTATATATATACATACTGTATTTAATTGCCATACATTTTTCAGTGTTGCAAATGTAAATGTTAGCATGTGGATAAATTCTCTCTCCTTCAGCTGTTTGCTGAATATTCAAGGTAAGAGTACATTGTGTGGATCTGTGATACCTTAATCTGATTATTACTGTGTTATGAAACTTGATTATTAAACTGTGACTCTTGGCCATGAAGCTTTACACAACTCTAAATTGATTTATTGGGCCTCCTATGTCTTTCATTCAATATTTATTTTGAAAGGATTCTTCATGGGAGTGCTCATCACGATGTTCTTTATTTTAGAAAAGCAAAATCACCTCGGAGCTGAGTGAAGAAATATATGTTCCTATTTAATTCATTAGTGTTAAAAATTATTTGTGTTATAAGTCATGCAGAGAGGTAAGATGAGAGTCCTGGGCATATTGAGATTCATCTGATATGCCTCAGCAGGACATCTGTCTCATTTCAAGTAGAAATACATTTACACCAAAGAGCACTTGCACCATACAGAAGTGATTTTTTGGATGCCCCTTGTCTGTAACATTAACAAGTGATAGTTGTAATTGTGAGGTCATAATTCACCACAAGCAGTGATGCAGCACCATGAAAATGACTGATGAGTGAACAGAAGATGGGGTGAGGAAATCATGACCCCTGGTTGCTTAGCTTGTTGACTTTTTTTTTTTTTTTACTTAGATTTTAAATAACCTGTTAAAATCTGATTCATACAACACCGCAATCATCTACAGTCATATGTAAAACTGACTTACAGTATACACTCACCAAGCACTTTATTAGGAACACTATAGTCCTAATAAAGTGCCCGATGTGGTCTTCTGCTGTTGTATCCCATCCACCTCAAAGGTTCGACGTGTTGTGCATTCTGAGATGCTATTCTGCTCACTACAATTGTACAGATTGGTTATCTGAGTTACTGTAGCCTTTCTGTCAGTTCGAACCAGTCTGGCCATTCTCTAGGTGTTCTATTTGGGGTATGTTCTTTAGGTATGCATACGAGTAGTATGAATAGATTCTGGACATTCATCCGGGAACGTGGGCATTGTCCTGTGACCTGAACATATAGGCTAATGTACTGTAATAACAACAACCGTGAAAATAATTTACTCTGGTGTTGTTCAACAAGCACCATTTAAGAACAAGGAACAACTTTCTTGGTATAAAGCCTATAGCACTTACAGTTGAGAAGAGCAGTCTGACTCGCAGTTCTCCACCAATTTTTTTAATCCAGGGCTTTGAACGTGGTGTCTCCTCAGCTCCCGAAAGATTATGGGATGGTAAAGTATCCAGTCGATCCGAACTTCAGAATCTTGCCAGAAACAGAAGGTCATTCGGTTATTTCACGCGTACTATTTTATGAATATTCTACTGGCATACTATTTTTGGCATAGTATATTATAGGGAAGTATGGAGATTCGAACGCAGCCTTACAGTCTTGGACCAGCCTGAAGCAGCAACATTGACTGAACAAATGGCATAAATTTGGGGCGGGACTATCTGTTTATCCAACCAGTGATAGATGGAGGGAGTGGTCAGGAAACCTGTTTAACCCACATGTGTTGTTCAAGTCATTTTTGACACATTTTTCATTTTATTTCTTCAATAAAAAATTGTATCCTTTATCTGAGCGGTCTAAGACTTGGTTACGTTTCCTACATTTGCCATCTAAACACACACACGCACACACACACACACACACACAAAAAAAAAAAACTGGATTTGATGAGCTTTGTGACAAAAATGGAACCTGATTGTTCCAGGTCAAAAATGACCTGCCTAAGAAAAAAAAATCGGAAATGCTACAACACAGGCATTTTTTTTATTTTATTTTTTTATTATTATTTAAATTTGTCAAATAAAAATCAATAAGTCAGACACAAAGCAGAAAACAATCACACATAAACTATGGAGTGAGATTATAAAACATCCACAATGCAGAAAACACACACATATTGGTGCAGCTATCATTGACCTCTCTCATCAAGAAGACGTTTCCATCCGCAGAACTGCCGCTCACTGGATGTTTTTGGTTTTTAGCACCATTTTGAGTAAACCCTAGAGACTGCTGTGTATAAAAATCCCAGGAGATCATCAGTTACTGAAATACTCAAAGCAGCCCATCTGGCACCAACAATCATGCTACGAACAAAATCAGAGATCACATTTATTCCCCATTCTGATGGTTGATGTGTCTGTATTCTGGAAGTGTACAGTTCTTGAAGGGAGGGAAAGGGGCAACCAATAATCCACTCAGCAGTCCGAACTGTCCTTTATAGTCTTCTGATGTCCAATTTCATAGCTGAACCAAACTAGACAGTGCAGAGCACAGACTCAATGACTGCTGAGTAGAACTGGATTAGCAGCGTCTGTAGCAGGTTGAACTTCCTCAACTGGCAAAGGAAGTACAACCTCTGCTGAGCCTTTTTCACAATGGAGTCAATGTGGGTCTCCCACTTCAGGTCCTGTGAGATGGTAGTGCCCAGGAACCTGAATGACTCCACTGCTGCCACAGTGCTGTTTAGAATGGTGAGCGGGGTCAATGTTGGGCTGTTCACTAAAGTCCACAATTATCTCCACTGTTTTGAGCGTGTTGAGCTCCAGGTTGTTATGACTGCACTAGTGAGCCAGTCGTTCAAACTCCCTTCTGTATGCAGACTCATCATCATCTTGAATGAGGCCGATGACAGTAGTGTCATCTGCAAACTTCAGGAGCTTGACAGAGGGGTCCTTGGCAGTGCAGTCATTGGTATACAGGGAGAAGAGTAGTGGGGAGAGCACATGTCCCTGGTGGGTACCAGTGCTGATCGTACATGTGCTGGAAGTGAATTTCCCCAGTCTCACTAGCTGCTGCCTGTCTGTCAGAAAGCTGGTGATCCACTGACAGATAGATGTGGGAACAGAGAGCTGGGTTAATTTATTCCATAGGGATGATGGTGTTGGAAGCTGAACTGAAGTCCACAAAAAGGATCCTTGCATATGTCCCTGGTCTGTCCAGATGTTGCAGGAAATGATGCAATCCCATGTTGACTGCATCATCCACAGACCTGTTTGCTCTATAAACAAATTGAAGGGGATCTAGAAAGGGTCCAGTGATGTCCTTCAGGTGGGCCAACACCAGTCTCTAAAATGACTTCATGACCACAGACGTCAGAGTGATGGGTCTGTAGTCATTAAGTCCTTTGATCTTGGGTTTCTTTGGGACAGGGATGATGGTGGAGCGTTTGAAGCAGCAGGGAACTTCAAACTTCTCCGGTGATCTGTTGAAGATCTGTGTGAAGATGGAGGCCAGCTGGACAGCACAGGATTTTAAATCCTGCAAGTATTTAGATGTTATATGATTGCATTGTGTGAGGAACAGGATGCAAACCAAGTATTTAAGAACTAATATTTCTTGCTAAAGATTTGTGCTAAAGGAAATTGTAGTTGTAGTGCATCTAGTGTTCATTTTACCAGGAAACTGCTGCGATATGTACAATGAGCCACATAAAAATAATTTTGCAAAAATGTAGGTGTAGTAATGTGATTTTATCAGACCAGGTTAGTAAACCTCAGCCTCCATATTTGCTTGCTAAAATAGCATATATTCATAGCTATAGTGAATAAATGGAATATTAATCTTATCTGTCACAACTGTATGATCAGAAGATAAGGTTTAAGGAGTGCTGTTTTTCAGAGAGCAGTACATCTTCATGTGAAGACCAAAATGAAATTTTCAGTCAATGCGATTTCTTCATTCAGTGCTTCACTGAAAGAAACACCAATTATTGCTTGAATAGTTTCAAAATTAGGTTTGCCATAATTGTGTTGTATGGGGAAAACAAACATACAAACAGGGCCAACATGAGAAAGAATTAAAAGAGGTTCAGAATGAAAAAGAACGACTGAGATTAAAATGGCCTTTATCAAGTGATCTAAAACAAATGAAGTAGGTGCTACAGACCTATGAGAGCGTCAAAGGACATAAGTTCTCAGTCTTCAAATAGGTGTCTCGTTTCCTTCGTTCTCAGCCTCAAACCTTGAAATCCTACTTATGTTTATCTCTTTATTCCTTTTCATCTGTCTTCTCTCTTTCTCTCTAGCGTTAAATGAGACAGAGTCCAAATTTATGTTTCACAACTTTTCTAACAATTTCACCTTATTCTCGGTCCACTTCAAACTGCAGTTAAAACAGAGAGCATTCACTCATACACTCACACAGAGGCCACAGAATAAAGGTGATTCTCATACAACTCCCACGCAGAGCCAATTAAATGTCATTATTCAATGCAAAAAGCATATGCCAATGTAAGAGCTAATCAGAAAGACTGAAATAGAAAAGGAGGAAACCAGAACAAAGGTGCCAGAGAGAGAGAGAGAGAGAGAGAGGAGTAGGAAGTCATTAATGACAGAGTGGAACATTGCAGCCCCCAGCTTTGCTCTCTAATAACATTTGGCTCTTTGTATCATTCTGGAATTACGTGCTGCATTTCCAGCGTCCAAGTAGCTTTTAGAAAACCCACAGACTAACACTCAGCTTTATCTCACTCTAGTTTATTCTCATTCTCTTTCTCTCTATTTGCCTTTTATTTTGTGTCATGAACACTCGCTTGCCATGCCCTAAATATTATTAAACCAAAGTCAAGCCTTCGCAAAATTGCTGAATGTTGTGTGAAACATAGCAGGGTAAGTTGATACACTATATTGCCAAAAGTATTTGCTCACCCATCCAAATAATTTAATTCAGGTGTTCCAATCACTTCCATGGCCACAGGTTTATAAAATGAAGCACCTAGGCATGCAGACTGCTTCTACAAACATTTGTGAAAGAATGGGCCGCTCTCAGGAGCTCAGTGAATTCCAGCATGGTACTGTGATAGGATGCCACCTGTGCAACAAGTCCAGTCGTGAAATTTCCTCGCTACTAAATATTCCACAGTCAACTGTCAGTGGTATTATAACAAAGTGGATGCGATTGGGAATGACAGCAACTCAGCCATGAAGTGGTAGGCCACATAAAATGACAGAGCGGGGTCAGCGTATGCTGACGCGCATAGTGCGCAGAGGTCGCCAACTTTCTGCAGAGTCAATCGCTACAGACCTCCAAAGTTCATGTGGCCTTCAGATTAGCTCAAGAACAGTGCGTAGAGAGCTTCATGGAATGGGTTTCCATGGCCGAGCAGCTGCATCCAAGCAATACATTACCAAGTGCAATGCAAAGCGTCGGATGCAGTGGTGTAAAGCACGCCACCACTGGACTCTAGAGCAGTGGAGACGCGTTCTCTGAAGTGACGAATCACGCTTCTCCATCTGGCAATCTGATGGACGAGTCTGGGTTTGGCGGTTGCCAGGAGAACGGTACTTGTCTGACTGCATTGTGCCAACTGTGAAGTTCGGTGGAGGGGGGATTATGGTGTGGGGTTGTTTTTCAGGAGCTGGGCTTGGCCCCTTAGTTCCAGTGAAAGGAACTCTGAATGCTTCAGCATACCAAGAGATTTTGGATAATTCCATGCTCCCAACTTTGTGGGAACAGTTTGGGGATGGCCCCTTCCTGTTCCAACATGACTGCGCACCAGTGCACAAAGCAAGGTCCATAAAGACATGGATGAGCGAGTTTGGTGTGGAAGAACTTGACTGGCCTGCACAGAGTCCTGACCTCAACCCGATAGAGCACCTTTGGGACGAATTAGAGCGAAGACTGCGAGCCAGGACTTCTCGTCCAACATCAGTGTCTGACCTCACAAATGCGCTTCTGGAAGAATGGTCAAACATTCCCATAAACACACTCCTAAACCTTGTGGAAAGCCTTCCCATAAGAGTTGAAGCTGTTATAGCTGCAAAGGGTGGGCCGACATCATATTAAACCCTATGGATTAAGAATGGGATGTCACTTAAATTCATATGCGTCTAAAGGCAGATGAGCGAATACTTTTGGCAATATAGTGTATCTCAATACAAGAACATTAAGGCCATTAGCATACATAAAGGCAAGTCTTCGATTTTACTGTACTGGGCCAAGAGTAGAATAAAGCAACAAACTTAAAATCTCTTGATGAATCACAAAACTATCTGCCAAAAAAATACAATAATAATAATAATAATAATTACTATATAATAAATAACTAAAAAAATGTAATAATTAATTGAGATATTAATAAATTAAGGGGGAATTATGAATATTTTGTGAAAATGTAATAATATTAATCTTATCTGGCAATTTATTTATTATTTACACATGAGTTGTTTATTTATTTAAGCGCAAAGAACTCACATCCACAACACACTCACGATAGAGATGGCAGAACATCAAAATGTGAGTGGAGACAAAAACAAAAGAGTTTTGGGGAACTTTACTGTATATCAATAATGGGACAATAGTGTGAAAGTGTGAAGACAATTGCTACCAATGATTATTTAATTATATAATGATTAAAATATTAGATTGCACTACGTATGTGTATGTGTGTATGTATGTATGTGTGTGTCTGTGTGTGTGTATGTACGTACGGTATGTGTATAACTATCTTTTATTTTTATTATTACCTATGTCTTGCTGCTGTTTTTGTATTGTTTTTGTATTGTTGTACACTGGAAGCTCCTGTCACCAAGACAAATTCCTTGTATGTGTAAGCATACTTAGCAATAAAGCTCATTCTGATTCTGAAAACCAGGACTGCCACACTTTTTCACCATTTTAATCAATACCACATCAGTTTATAAGTCCCCATGAAATATGAAGTGTTCGACTTCTTCATCAGCTTGTCGTCTTTTCTTTGTAGAGTTTTATTCAACATCATAGAGTTGTGACACCAAACAAGTGTTGTCCACCATCTCACAGATTAGAAAATGGTGTAATCGTACAGCTCTCTTCAGGACAGACTGGAGCAATGCATGTTGCAACACTGAGAGAGACAGCTAACAACCATTTAAGATCCATTTTTTAGTCGTTGCTTTGTAGCCTCAGATTTTTGCATTTGATCTTTTGTGAACTGGGCAAACTACAATACTCGATAACCCTAGCAGATCTCACAAGTGAAGATTAGATTTGAAGTTTTGATAGAGCTGTGTTTCTCCTTCAAGCATACACATAAAAAATACAGGAGCAATTTGATCTTGAGGTTTTTGTGCCAAGCAGTGAAGAAAACACAGGTAGGTCAGACTTACATTTTGGCTTTTACATCATTACCATTCAATGAACGCAATGAGGTCACTCTTCTTTGATATTGTGCAAACCAGACATAGCCACAAAAGCTGAAGGGACAAAGCAGCCTGGAGCTACAACTCTCCTTGAGGACAGCTGTCAGATTCAGGATGGATTTCGAAAAGAGATTCAGATGCTATTGTCTGCACATGACTAGACTCACGATGGGAGTTGAGTGGGCTTGACCAGGGGATCAGGGTTTGGCTAGTTAGAATGGCTAGTAAGTCCCTGCTTGTAGATAAGTAACTAAACTATTTTGGGGGCTAAAAGCATCTGTCTTCTCCATTGATGGCCATTAAAAAGTAGCCATGTATTCTGAAATGGGAATGCTGACAAATAGCTTTCTCCAGGTATTATAGTCATCCACACACATACATAGACATATGTCAGTCTTGAGTCACATATAACAGATACACAACTGATTTGGAATCAACAAATACTCTCTCCTTTGTTTCTTTTTTTTTTTTCTCAACGTCTTTTGATGAAGAGTGTTATGTAGTTTATTAGCCAGTTCAGGTAGTGTTTTCTTCAAGATTGCTAAGAAAACTGTGGTGTAGCTGTTACAAGACTTTTTGAAGTCGATTAATTCAGCAGCCCTCTTGGCAAGGCCTCTGGGGAGATTATTCGAGTCATGCAAGTACATTTTCTATCTTCAATGGAGAAAGACCAAATTATCTAAAGGTGCTTGTCAAGCTTACTATTCAACAGCAAAATGTATATAAAATAACCAATATATATAATAAATAATCCATGCCATAATAAATTTCTCTTCTACAGCTAAAATTAGGCTTATTAAAGCTGCATTTTTTAGGTTGGTCCAGCTATTACCAACAGGGCAACTGGCTCTTTAATTCAAAAGCAGGAGTCTGTACTATAGCAGAAAGAGATTAATAACATTTTTGATTAAGAGGCTCTGGCAAATGTATACACCTGAAATGTTCTGCATGATAATGAGCGATTAAAGCAGGATTTCACAGAGCAAGGAGAAAATAAATTACCTGTTAAACATTTTCAGAAATATATCCCAAAAGAACAGGCAGGTAAAATGCTAAGAGACAAGAGCAAGAAAAGGGGAATGGAAGAGACAGAGAGACAGCGCAAGGAACAAGAGAAATATTCTAGAGGTTATTGGAAAATATGAGACATGTGCAAACTTTCAAATACATGGTGCTTTTATGTAGACAAAGAGACCAGGTAGGCACAATGGCAGTGTGTCTTTGATCAGGTTATGTGCTTTTGTAAACTCAAATGCATGAAGAGCTATCATCAGATACAGGAAGAGGACTTTTTTAAACTTTGACATCACACACGATCTTGAAAGAGTGCTCACAAATCAATAATATTCATCTAACTGTATGCCATTCAATCAAGACATCTAATCAGCAGACAGTTTCATCAGACTCTCAGCTGCTGTGAGTATGCCAGCATCAATCATCTAAAGAGCTCTTAACGCTAAAAACCAGCACATCTCTACTCATGTCTACCTGGAGCCAAGCCCACCACCAACACTCAGAGAACGTTGAGGGAACATTTGGGCTATCTTGCACTTCAAGAGGTCCTGTTCTGTGTTGCTGTAACACAACTGGTAAAGGATGGGGCTAGTTTTAACCAACATTTTTCCATCAATTCAAGCGTGAACACATTTCACTTCAGTGTTATTGATTGCACAATGTGCAATTACATAATCTTGTTTACATAAACAATAGTGAGTGTGATTAATGAGTTATATTTTCACACTAAAATTAAATTATTATTACCCTGATGGTTCGGTTTAGGGTTGGGGTTTGGGTTCGGGTGTATTGTTAATAAAATAAGTATTTCAATAGACTGTGTTACTTCGTTTACAACTAACAATTTTAAGAACACCCTGTGGATCTTTACCCGGAAACCAGAGCCCACGTGTGCCCATACAAACAGCAAAACTCCCAGCTTCGTCCAATTGGGGGCAGTGATTTGAATTTTGGTAAACACAAACTGTAAAACTTCTGACCTACTGTTGTTGAATTCACAGTTTTGATCAGTCTGTTTTTGTCACAGAAAGGGCTACTTTCAATCGTCATCTTTCCTCAACACAATTAGGAGATATTAGACAGAATGTTTGCTTGAGTCACTATTTACTTTCAGTGAATGTTTTTTTTTTTTTTTTGCTCCATAGTTTGAAAGTGAATGGTGACTGAGACTGGCAGTCTCTAACATTCTGTCTAACATATTTTGTGTTCCACAAAATATAAAGGCTCACACTGGTTTAGAACAACATGAGGGTAAGGAAATTAAATTATGACTGAGCCATCACTTTAAAGGGATAGTTCACCCAAAAATGAAAATTCTCTCATCATTTACTCTCATGCCATCCCAGATATGTATGACTTCTTTTCTTCTGAAGAATATTTTAGCTCTGTAGGCCAAAATTTTGATGCTCCAAAAAGCACATGAAAGCAGCATAAAATTAATCTGCAAGACTCCAGTAGTTAAATCCATACCTTCAAAAGTGATATGATAGGTGTGGGTGAGACACAGATCAATATTTGTCATTTTTGCTCACCAAAAATACAAGAAGAATGTGAAGGTGATCTGTTTCTCATCCACACCTATCACATCGCTTCTGAAGATATTGATTTAACCACTGGAGTCTTATGGATTACTTTTATGCTGACTTATATGATTTTGTTTAGCTTTAAAATGTTGCCACCCATTCACTTGCATTGTATGGACCTACAGAGCTGAGAAATTCTTCTAAATTTGAGTTCAGCAGATGAAAGAAAGTCATACACATCTGGGGTGGCATGAGGGTGAGTAAATAATGAGAATTTTAATTTTTGGGTGAACTATACGTTTAAGGGCTCTTGTCAGATCTGGATGAATTTGTCAATAAGAAGAGAGGTTTGGAAACATTTCTAGTAATTATTACAAAACGTGAAAATGTGCCACAAGGGCATTATATAATTAATACTGAAATATAAACCAAAGCAAGATCATGCTTTATTAATGCCTTCTTTTGCTTTTTCATAGCTTTTAAAGTGGATTCTTATTTCAGTGTAATTACAGTTTTCAGTGTTGAAAGAATTTAGATCATTAGTTCTGTATAGCAGTACCGCCACTCTCTAAATGCAGTACGTAGACTAGTGCACAGGGCACCAACCCTGGTCGTGGAACATTCGCTGTGTCTGAAATCACCCCCTATCCACTATATAGTGCACTATTTCAAGTGTCCGCCATTTTGAAGGAGTGTCTGAATTCTGAGTGAGCCACTCGTTCCTTACTTTTGTTCACTCATTCTTACCCACAATGCACTCTAATTTCGAGTGTACATTCGATGTACACTATTAAATTACTTTTTGACAAATCATTACTTGATTAAAATAACATAATAACATATAGAGAGGCAAAACATAAATTTAGATACATTTTAAAATGTACTCTTTATTTGATAAAATGTGTTTACTCTTTATATTAACACACAGTATATATTAAAAATGACAAACAGAATTAAGATTTGTTGTATTAATATATTATTTAATAAGAATAACAAGTAAGGCCCAAGTATTTTAAAAGTGCATATGTGACGCTGTTTCTGCGACAGCACCAGAGCTCCGACACTCGGTGTATACATCAGCGTCCGAATTCACTCACTCATTTCGTTCAGTCACTGCTGAGATATAGTGCACTCACTGCCATTCACGATATAGGAAATAGTGAATGAGTGAACGAAGGCACTACATGACGAAACTATACTTTTTTTTCACTGTGCAGAGTGAAGAAAGTGTTTCACAAATGAGTTTGATGCTGCAACATTGACGACTTGAGTGACAGTCTGTGTCAGCACGTGCAGCTGTGAACTTCCGCTCTCGTAAAAGTCCCATTCAATAATCTCTCAATAAATTACACATTAAATAAAATTAAACCCATGTAACGACAGGAATGCCGCCCATTGTAAAGAAGTAAAAAAATTTAATTTGAAATTTACTTGAGTGAGAGTAAAAAGTACCCACTTTTAAACCTACTCTAAAAGTAAAATTTTTTCAAAAGGTTACTCAAGTAAATGTAATGGAGTGAATGTAGCGCATAACTACCCACCTCTGTCCATAACTGTTCTATGAAGACAATATGTCAAAGAATACAAACAAATGGATTAATTTTACTCTGGATAGGAGCACCCGGCAGGGTTGCCCTCTTTCCCCATTATTGTTTTGCCTTGCCCTGGAACCATTAGCAGCCGCGATAAAAAGGGAAAATGATTTTCCAGGGGTGGTGGCGGGAGGTGTGGCGCATAATCTTTTGCTTTACGCAGATAATATTTTATTATTCATCTATGACCCCAATAGATCTATGCCTTGCCTCCAGAGTGTTTAATTCGAACATTTATTTAAATGTTGCCTCAAGCATATGGCTGAACCCTAAATTATGTATTAATAAGTCCCTTTTCTGCTGGTCAGAGTGGATTGTGAGGGGGTTACTACACTCGGTGACCTGTATGAGAGTGGAGTGTTGAGATCTTTTGAGAATTTGGTTCAACATTTTGGGATTTCCAGATCTCAGTTTTATAGGTGTTTACAGCTGAGCCACCTGCTCTGTATTGCTTTTGGGAGAAGCACACACCCCCTTAAAGTGGCAGAGACTCTGGGAGAGGTGATTGCTGCTTTTGGAAAAGGTCATGAGGCATCAGTGTATTACTCCCTGCTAATTCAGAGTCTGGGGGATACCAAATACCAAAGATTTAAATTTGGTATTGGAGGAGGGAGTGTGCGCTAGGGTGCTAAAAAATGTAAAGTCTGCATCTAGAGATGCAAGGGTTCACCTTATGCAATTCAAGATTTTACATAGATTCTATTGGATCCTAAATTGTATCTTGGTCTTAAAGACACACCCACCCGCTGGTGATAACAATCAGAAGTTGGAGACACAACCCATGTCTTTTGAGGGTGTTTTAAGATCCAAGAATTTTGGTTGAAGGTTCAGAGTTGTTTGTGTGACATTTTGGGCACTCAAATTTTACTTTGCCCCAGACTTTGTATTCTGGGCAATGGGACGGTCATAAATTTGGGGGACAAACATATAAAAAATTGTGTTCTGACCAGTGTCATGATTGGCAGACAAATTATTTCAAGGGGATGGAAGTCGGACTGAGCACCGTCATTTCCGGAGTGGTATGTGGAGATGGGGAGGGTGGCAGCTTTCGAGGAGGTGGCAAGTAGAAGGTTGGGGTTTGGGGTTTGGGGACGTGTTTGTCAGGAAATGGGGTAATTATTTAGCGTTTTTGGGGGACTCTCTGGGAGGGGATGTGGAGAGAGAAGTGTAGTTTAATTATGTATGTTTATTATATATATATATATATATATATATATATGTTGTGTGTGTGTGTGTGTGTGTGTGTGTGTGTATTATTATATGTAACCACAGGGGTGTTCGTTGGGGGTTAGGGTGGGGTTGGTGATTGGGGAGGGATATTAGTGTGGGTTAAATGTTGATTCGATATGTATGTGTTGTGTTTTTCTCTGTTGTGTATTTTTGAATAATAACAAAATCATCATATCTTACGGAGACAGTGTGGTCACTGGCGTTAAGACATGCTTAAGCGAAAGCCATCTAAATGCATTCTAAGAGTTATGGGCTTTGCAGACGAAAATGTGCAAGTTGGAATGAAACTGTTGAATTTATCATGTATCATTTAAATGATCACGGACGCCTACAGACAACACTGGATGCACACAAAATGTTTGGAAAATGCAATAAATGCAAGAAAAGAAGATGTTCGATTAATTTTGAAAGAGCTTGACCCAGACAGTTAAATAATAGGCTATGTATTTCACCCAAAATGTATTCAAATCCATGTAATTTTACCATATATTTATTGTATAGCCTATATTTTTAACAATATTTTGGTTTGTATCTTTAATCTATTTACTGAAAATATAAATAAATTTGCAGTGGTTATTGCGAAAGGTGTACATTTGTTCGTTCATTATTGCTTGTAATGATGTAACGAATAGTGTATATTGATTGGCTTGCTGGTGGTCTGAATCTGCTGACGGAGGTCTGAGAGTGGCAAACTGCTGGCAGCGTGTGCCAACTCAAAAATGCTGGAGGACCGACAGGTCATTGTTAGCTGGGGATTATGAACCGAATGTGGACGTGGGCCACCACCAAAAATTAGTTTAAATCAGTGGCTCAGACCACTGTCGGAAAAGTGCCAGCTGCCGCTGGTGCCAACTATGCCACCGGCAGTCCACTACTGGCATGCTGGCATTATGTTAGGGTGCCGACATCGACTCCATCATAGACCATATCTTCTTTTCTTGCATAATACCATTTTCCAAACATTTTGTGTGGATCCAGCAGTATCCTATCTGTGGAGGCGTCCTGTACAAATCCGTTCCATATAAGTCTCATTCACTTGCATTTTCGTATGCCCATAACTTTCAGAATATGTTTTGGATGGCTTTTACTTAACTATCTTAACGCCAGCGTCTTTGTATGCCATTTATAATTCAAAATAACATTTTATTTCATTAATTTGCTGTTTGTCCATGACGCGGTCATAAAGGTCTTTGTTTAGTCCTTTACATCAACGTAAAAAAACAAAACAAGTCATGGACAAATATTATGTTACGGTAAAAATATTATTTTCTTGTGGCCATGAAATATTATGTCGAGGTAACAAGATCATTTTCTCGTGGCCACGAGAAAAGATTGTCGTTCCCTCAACATATTATCTAGTGGCCACAGTGTACAGTATTATCATGTTCCTACAATTTAATATGATGTGGCGCAACAAAACTAAGTGAACCAAACCCGTCCCTCTGTACTGTCACTGTACTGGGGTGTCATGCTGAGTGTTCTTTAGTTCTAAATCTGTCACTTTTTCTTAAAGGATTCACAAGCTTCTTTTTGATATAGTATCTTTGACACCAAATGCCGCTCCTTGCAATGCACAGAATTCACAAGAAAACATACTTGTAGAGTTTAGGATACATGCAATTGTTTTGGAACTGAAAAAATATGTGCATATAAACACTGCCATTGAGAGATTCCACAGTCACATTACACAGTCATACAAGAAAAAGTTTATTTTATTGTCATATCTCATTTGTTGTTCTGAAGCTCCCTGGGGATGTTGATTTGAATTCTGAAAGGCACTCAAGAGTCTTTTTCAAGTGTTGGTGGCTCAGAATTTGGAAGAACCTTTAACATTTTCATACTTGAAAAGGCATGCTTATCTAGACAGCTAAACAGCTCTTAAGAATCAATGAATTAAAAAAAAAAATACCCATCTGCATAACCAGCAAACACTTTAGGCTTATCGTTTATTGTGTACACATTGGATAGACTATTAAGTAAAGTAAGCCATAGATTGTTTATTGTCAAAAAAGCTTTTAATTGTAAAAATTTATATTTTACATACTGTCATAAATAGTTTACCTTTATTGTGCTTGCATTAGCACCTTGGCACATCGAAACACAGCAAGACCTCTGCTTTTCTCTGAACAAAATAAAACCTCCAAGTAAACTGATGACCTTTAGTTCTGAGAGACGCAGACAGGGCGAATAAATCAAGCCTGCACAGTAAGAGGTGTGAAACCCACATCATGCAGGTGATGACATTTAAAGGAATAGTTCATCCAAGAATGAAAATTCTGTCATCATTTACTCACCCTCATGTTCTTCCAAACCTGTATGACTCTCTTTCTTGAGAAAAGGTGATTTTCTTTTCAAAGAATATCCTGGGCCTGATCATTATTTCCCATATAATGACAGCTCCAAAATGACAAACGTATCATAAAAGTAGTTTATACCGCTCATATGCTATATTTCAAGTCTTCTGAAACCATAAACTTCCTCTCTGCGGAAGCTCTAAAATGGACTACAAAAATATGTGACTAAAAGTTGCAATTTTTGAATTAAGGGTTACAGCCGAGGGGGCGATTTTCAGTGAATAACGACTCAGATTGCGGTCTGTTCCTCAAACAAAGCTATGTATGGCTTCAGTATACACCATATGGACCAGTGGTGTAGTCGGGGCCATACGCATGTATACACCGTATGCTTACTTTTTTCCCAGGACTGTTTGCATATAACGACTTCTAAGGATCAATATTTGCGTATATACTCTGTCTACCCACTTGTTTTGCTGCTTCAGAAGTCCATAATCTACTGTCGAGTTAGTTTCCCTTTAACTGGATTGGATGCTGTTTTGTGAAATTGGAGATTCTTTGTTGTAACTGGTGCATTATCACTTGAATTCTACCATTCCCTACCCCTGACAACCGTTGTCACCGCCATCATCGACTGAGGGAATTTATGACGGTGTGTGGAGACAGAGAGAGTCACCCTCATGCTGAAGCAGTATCAGGTAAAATTAATTAACAAAATATGCCAAACGTCCTGTAAAATAAGGAATCGTCCCGTAATTAAGGGAAAAAATTGCATTCCGTATGAAGTCCATACGCGATGCCATTTGTCCCGTAGGCTATTTTAGCGTCACACACCCAAGCTGCCGAGAATGTTTCGAGAGAAATGGACCTGAAACACACACACATTTCACGTGAGTTGTGTGAGATATCGGCTGTTGCTTTACACAGATGCTACACTTGACAGAAATGGCTGGGGGAAAGATCAGTGACAATCAGTGGACGTCTTCTGTCATGTTTTCTGTCAAAAGCAAGATCATTTTGTCAAAATCATTTAGCACTCGAGTGCATGTTAATTGTTTCCCACCATTGGGATTTTAAAACACCAGTAAATGCACCTAATCATATGTCAGAGCTCATTCTGGAAGAGAGAGAGAGAGAGAGAGGTAAGAAAAACTGCATTACTGCATTAATTCAAAATAAAAGTACAGTAGTACAGGTTTAGTTAAAACACAACATTTCTCTTATGGTAAACACTATTTACTGCCAAAAGAACAACACTAATCCAATGAGAAACACACTGTTTTCATGTTAAGCCTTTTCTCCCCCTTTCTCTCTTCTTCCTGGCCGCTGAATAAAAGCTTTTTTCATTTTAAGTTTAGTAGGGGACGTTGAACACTGAACGAGTTTTTGCATCCGACCGTGCTGTTTTTCAATGTAAAGCAGCATCTCGCGAAGGAACGCCTGTAAATATGGGTCTTTCCTACAAATTCTGTGTCATTTAAGTCCCCTTTACAAGTGTGTGTGGTATTTATATTGTTTAATTTCACCTGATTACAATTTTGTTAGGCTTGTTAAAAAGAATAAAGACTTTTTATAAAGTTACACACTTCTTTGTGCTTAAAAGTACAATTTTAAATAAATGAAATCCTTTTCTATTGCATTGTGTCACTTCCTCATGTCCCAAAAACTGCACGTCAAACACCTTTGACAAAAATAAATGCTAAATCATTGGATTTTTATTTTTCCCCCACATACAGTTAAGAGTTTAGTGTTAAGTGGGCCTGGGTAGCTCAGCAAGTATTGACGCTGACTATCACCCCTGGAGTCGCGAGTTCGAATCCAGGGCATGCTGAGTGACTCCAGCCAGGTCTCCTAAGCAACCAAATTGGCCCAGTTGCTAGGGAGGGTAGAGTCACATGGGTAACCTCCTCATGGTCACTATAATGTGTGGTTCTCGCTCTTATTGGGCGCGTGGTGAGTTGTGCATGGATGCCGCGGAGAATAGCGTGGGCCTCCACACGCGCTATGTCTCACACGCTCAACAAGCCACGTGATAAGATTCGTGGATTGACGGTCTCAGATGCGGAGGCAACTGAGATTCGTCCTCCACCACCCAGATTGAGGCGAGTCACTATGCCACCACGAGGACTTAGAGTGCATTGGGAATTGGGCATTCCAAATTGGGAAGAAAAAAAAAGATTTTAGTGTTACATTCTCTCACTAACATGTATTCATTTGTGGTAAATGTGTAATTTTAACACTGATAGTAGAGGTTTTTTGTGTGTCCCTTGATTTATTGGGCATCCTGTTATGTCATGATATCATGACCTTTCATTGAAGATATATGTTAGGAAATGACATACACACTGGAGGTGGACATCAGCCATTCTGCAAAATTACTTAAAGTTTATAACTCTATTATTTTATTCATGTTTTCCTTTATTTTGTGGTGTTAGTCATATGTGGTCAAGCATAGCATGTCCACCCTATTATTGGAAGACATATGGGAAATTAATATCATTTAAAAATTTCAATATACAGTATTTATGTTAACAGAAATAAAACCATAAATATTAGTTTACAAATGTTTCCTAGATATCAATCACAGACCATGTAGTGGCTCATTTATCCACTGAATGTCCACCCTGTTATTGTCCATCCTGATACTGCCCATTTAACTGGATGGACATCTGAATTTTTTAATAATTTAGCTTGACCAGTATGACTAATGCAATCTTTAATATGTCCCTGTAATGATGAAACATGAATAAACTAGTAAAAATATGTTTTATTTTTTAAAGGTTTCAAAGCCGGAATGTCACCTAATTGTAGGAATGACCCATTTATGATATGTGCAGAGTTGCACTTCCGCAGCTCTCTATACACAGATTACACAGTCTACAGTAACAGTAAAGTACAGTATGTAGTAACAGACAACACCCCGGCCTTGTCGTTGCTGTGTCCAGTTCACGCCCTACACATCTATGTGGACCACATGCAGAGCTTTAGACGCTCAGAGCAGCTCTTTGTCTGTTTTGGAGGACAGCAGAAGGGGAAAGCTGTCTCCAAGCAGTGGTTGGCCCACTGGATTGTGGATGCCATTTCTCTCGCATTCCAGTCTCAGGACTTGCCGTGCCCCTTGGGAGTCCGGGCGCACTGCACTAGAGGCGTTGCATCCTCCTGGGCACTGGCAAGGGGGGCCTCTCTAGCAGACATATGCAGAGCTGTGGGTTGGGCTACGCCCAATACCTTTGCAAGGTT
This sequence comes from Myxocyprinus asiaticus, assembly GCF_019703515.2. NCBI lineage: Eukaryota > Metazoa > Chordata > Actinopteri > Cypriniformes > Catostomidae > Myxocyprinus > Myxocyprinus asiaticus. The sequence goes on along the minus strand of NC_059357.1, from coordinate 27,438,345 downwards.
TTATAACCTACACATAGACCTGGTTTCGACCCGAGTGTTACGCGGTAACAGCAAGTAGACCGAGCGGTCGGTTGGGTGTACCACTTGCATTGTGCCTTTCCTCTTTTTCAAAGGTGATAATGTGCGCTTTTTGTCCACAACAGTTCCCTGTACTGGTGAACTCTGAACGCCTCTTTAGCACTGTACCTTGGGCACATAGCCCGGTCAGGGTCTCAGGATCATTTGAGAGTAACCTGGACCAAACTCCAGGCATGTTTTGCTGACAGAGAACGCTTGCAGGTCACCTACCCTCTTGATGGAAGTGAGCGCCGTAAGGAGGGCAGTCTTCAAGGAGAGTGCCTTAAGCTCGGCTGACTGCAAAGGCTCAAAGGGGGCTCTCTGTAGACCCTGAAGAACTACAGAGGTCCGATGAGGGAATGAGGCGCGGTCTGGAGGGATTCAGCCTCCTGGCGCCTCTTAGGAACCTGATGATCAGGTCGTGCTTCCCTAAGGACTTACCGTCGACTGCGTCGTGGTGTGCTGCTATGGCAGCAATGCACACCTTCAAGGTGGAAGGGGACAGCCTCCCTTCCAACCTCTCCTGCAGGAAGGAAAGAACTGATCTAACTGCGCATCTCTGGGGATCTTCCCAACGGGAAGAACACCAATTAGCGAACAGACGCCACTTAAAAGGTATACAGGTGCCTCGTAGAGGGGGCCCTAGCCTGAGTGATTGTGTCTACCACCGCAGGTCCCATCCAGGGGCCAGACATGGAGGTTCCAGAGGTCTGGGCGTGGGTACCAGATGGTGCCCCGTCCCTGAGAAAGAAGGTCCTTCCTCAGGGGAATTTGCCAGGGGGGAGCTGTCACGAGGAGCGTGAGGTCCGAGCACCACGTCTGGGTGGGCCAGTAGGGTGCTACCAGGACGACCTGCTCCTCATCCTCCCTGACCTTGCACAGGATCTGTGCAAGCAGGCTCACTGGGGGTAACGCATATTTGTCTATGCCGAGGGGGGCCTCGGTAAGGGCGTACCATAGCGGGCAGTGGGGAGGATTCTTGGGAGGCGAACAGGTGCACCTGTGCCTGTCGAATCTGCTTGCACAGATCCTGTGCAAGGTCAGGGAGGATGAGGAGCAGGTCGTCCTGGTAGCACCCTACTGGCCCACCCAGACGTGGTGCTCGGACCTCACGCTCCTCGTGACAGCTCCCCCCTGGCAAATTCCCCTGATTGTGTCTACCACCGCAGGTCCCATCCAGGGGCCAGACATGGAGGTTCCAGAGGTCTGGGCGTGGGTACCAGATGGTGCCCCGTCCCTGAGAAAGAAGGTCCTTCCTCAGGGGAATTTGCCAGGGGGGAGCTGTCACGAGGAGCGTGAGGTCCGAGCACCACGTCTGGGTGGGCCAGTAGGGTGCTACCAGGACGACCTGCTCCTCATCCTCCCTGACCTTGCACAGGATCTGTGCAAGCAGGCTCACTGGGGGTAACGCATATTTGTCTATGCCGAGGGGGGCCTCGGTAAGGGCGTACCATAGCGGGCAGTGGGGAGGATTCTTGGGAGGCGAACAGGTGCACCTGTGCCTGTCGAATCGACTCCAAATCAGCTGGACCACCTGAGGGTGGAGTCTCCACTCTCCCCTGAGGGTAACCTGTCATGACAGCGCATCCGCTGTAGTGTTGAGGTTGCCCGGGATGTAAGTGGCTTGCAGCGACATGAAGTGCTGCTGACTCCAGAGGAGGAGACGGCGGGCGAGTTGTGACATACAACGAGAGCGTAAACCGCCTTGGCGGTTGACATATGCTACCGTTGTCGTGTTGTTTGTCTGAACTAACATGTGCTTGCCCTGGATCAATGGCCAAAACCTCCGCAGGGTGAGCAGAATTGCCAACAACTCAAGGCAGTTGATGTACCAATGCAGTCGCGGACCCGTCCAAAGGCCGGCGGCTGCGTACCCATTGCAAACAGTGCCCCAGCCTGTTTTGGAGGCGTCTGTCATGACCACGACGCACCTGGGGACCAGTTTTAGAGGAACACCTGCCCGTAGAAACGAGAGGTCGGTCCAAGGGCTGAAAAGATGCTGACAGACCGGCGTGATGACCACGCGACGTGTCCCATGGTGCCATGCCCATCTTGGGACTAGAGTCTGGAGCCGGTGCTGAAGCGGCCTCATATGCATCAACCCGAGCAGAGTGGCCACCTCCGAGGATGCCATATGCCCCAGGAGCCTCTGAAAAAGTTTCAGTGGAACCGCTGTTTTCTGTTTGAATGCCTTCAAACAGGCCAGCACAAACTGGGCACGCTCGTTCGTAAGGTGCGCAGTCAAGGAGACTGAGTCCAACTCCAAACCGGGAAAAGAGATGCTCTGAACCGGGAGGAACTTGCTCTTTTCCTAGTTGACCTGAAGCCCTAGTCGGCTGAGGTGTGAGAGCACCAGGTCCCTGTGTGCGCACAACACATCTCGAGAATGAGCTAGGATTAGCCAGTTGTCGAGTTAGTTGAGAACGCGAATGCCCACCTCCCTTAATGGGGCAAGGGCAGCCTCTGCGACCTTTGTAAAGACGCGAGGAGACAGGGACAGGCCGAAAGGGAGGACTTTGTACTGATATGCCTGACACTTGGACGCAAACCGCAGGAAAGGTCTGTGTCAAGGAAGGATCGAGACATGGAAGTATGCATCCTTCAGATCTACCGCTGCGAACCAATCTTGATGCCGGACACTCGCCAGAATGCGTTTTTTGCGTCAGCATCTTGAACGGGAGTCTGTGTAAAGCCTAGTTCAGAACTCACAGGTCCAAGATTGGCCTCAACCCACCGCCTTTTTTCGGTACGATGAAGTAGGGGCTGAAAAACCCCTTCTTCATCTCGGCTGGAGGGACAGGTTCTATCGTGCCCTTCCATAGGAGGGTAGCGATCTCCGCGCAAGGTAGCAGAGTTTTCGTCTTTCACCAAGGTGAAGTGGACACCGCTGAACCTGGGAGGATGCCCGGCGAAGTGAATCGCGCAGCCGAGTCGGACGGTCCGGACCAGCCCTCGCGACGGATTGCAAAGCGCAAGCCATGCGTCCAAGTTCCGCGCAAGGGGGACCAAAGGGACAATGTCATCGGACGTACCGGCAGGTGGGGCAGAACTGTGGGGCGGAGCTCGAGGTGCCACACCACGTTGTGGCCGTGCGGAGTCTAAGGACATCGAAGCACTTACCTGGCTCCTTGTGACCACCCCCGGAACAGCCTGGGATGGGGGAGGAAGAGGCCTGTCCTCGTGACCCATGGAGACTGCCATATCGGGGGTGGATTTGTGCCACAGCTGGGCGATCAGGGGCAGGAGACTGCCGCTGGAGCGCCAAACCTGCCAAATAGAGTGGTGGACGGTGGTCGTGATGACGGCCGTGCACACTGGATATGTGACCCAGGGAACAAGGAAACTGCTCTTGCTGAGCTCTTGAGTACTGCAGACACTTGGACATGCAGCACAATTAAATGCAAAAGGTAACAAAAAGATGGAGATCTGCTTACCAGCTCCAGAGCAGTGGGTTTCGTTGTCCCTGGGTCGCCCGTCTCAAGGGCGCTTTGAAGCCTTTCACGGGTTTGGGCGGCCACGAGATGGGTGGCATCTGCTTCCTGCGGTGGGCTCCACGCCAGGGCCGGGCCAAAGGGGCGGGCTGTGGCGGAGCCGGTGCAGTCACCATAGGGGGACGCCCTTGGCGATGAGTATACAGGGTGTGGGATCTTGAGCCACGCCAGGGCAGAATAAGCCGGCTAGCATCCATCTACTGCTCTACCATCGAAAACTGCTGGGCAAAGTCCTCGACGGTGTTGCCGAATAGGCCCGCCTGGAAATGGGGGCAGCAAGGAATCGTGTCTTGTTGGCCTCACCCATCTTAACCAGGTTGAGCCAAAGGTGGTGCTCCTGGACCACTAGTGTGGCCATCGTCCGCCCGAGAGACTGCGCCGTGACCTCCGTCGCTCGGAGAGCGAGGTCGGTCGCCGAGCGCAGTTCCTGCATCAATCCCGGGGCGGAACTACCCTCGTGCAGTTCTTTCAGCGCCTTGGTGGACTTGCAGGAGAGCCATGGCATGTAGGGCAGAGGCGGCTTGTCCAGCGGCACCGTAGGCCTAGGCCATCAGAGATGACGTAAACCTACAGGCCTTGGACAGGGGCTTTGGGCACCTGCGCCAGGTGGCGGTGCTCTGCGGACATAGGTGCACCGCGAGTGCCTTTATCCACCAGGGGATTGCCTAATAGCCCTTGGCCGCCCCACCATCGAGGGTAGTGAGGGCAGGGAAGCTGAAAAGATCGGGATCGGGCAGTAAAAAGTGCCTCCCACGACCTTGTCAGCTCTTCATGCACTTCCGGGAAGAAAGGAACGGGGCGGGGCATGGCTTTGAGTGGCGCCGCAAGCCCGGGAACCAATCACCAAGCCGCGAGGGTTCAGGGAAGAACAGTGAGTTCCACTCTAGCCGACGCTCACGGCTGCCCGGGAAAGCATGTCGTCATCTCCGCGTCAGCCTGTGACTGGGCAATCGACCCCGAAGGGAGGAGCCCAGCTGAGGCTTCCGACTGGACGAGCCCGCTCTCCGATGCTGCGCTCGAGAGCTCATCACTTTTGCGGGCTCCGAATAAGAGGTCGAACTCCCCGTGAGATGAGCCGGCGAACTCATCCAGAAGCCCGATCGGGGCAGACGAGCATGCTGGAGAATGGGAGGTCCGCGGGGGGATACCCGGCGGAGGCGGTCCCATTGGGGTCCCCAAATCGCCCCCAGTGCTAGCCGCGCTGGCCTCATACCCGTGGGTAAAATGACAGAGGCAGGAGCCTCTGGGGTGGCTCGCTTTCTTACGAAGGCAAGCCGCGACCGCAATGTTGCAATGGACATATTCTCGCAATGAGAACATGACCATCCACGAATGCTGTATCTGCGTGAGCAGTGCCCAGACACGAAAGACAGTGATCGTGACCGTCAGAAGGCGAGAGATAACGAGTGCAACCAGGAATAACACACAATCGGAAAAGCATCTTTAAAAAGACATTCCGTGTGTGCCGCTCTTTTAGAGAAATATACTCTTTTAGACAAATATACTCTTTTAGAGAAATATACTCTTTTATTTCTGCCGAAGCGCCCAGGGGCATTCTCTGCAGTGCACCAGTGCAGAGGGGGGAGAAGCCGCTGAAATGCGCCATCAGATCCAGCAGAGGTGAATGAACAGTAGTATTCAGCTCAGTGAGCATGACCGTTCGGCTCCGAAGAGAAAATCTGAATGAGTGGTTGCAAACCAGCTCCTTTTATACCCGTATGTCCGGGGGAGTGGCATGCAAATACCACTTGCCAATTTTCATTGGCCTTTTAACAAAGACCAGAGGTGTCTCGGGCTCCCAAGAGTGACCCCTAGTGTCACTACATCGACACAACGTTGAGTGAGTGACAGATAGGGAACAGATGTTACATCAGTAACCAAGATGTTTTTGGTCTTAAGTTTCCATTCAAACTAGGACAAGGTGGTTTCAGCTTAATCATGCATGCAAGATACTTAGAGAGTAGAAAAAGGGGGTTCAAGAGCAACTAACGGTAGGCATGCAAAGGGAATTGGGCTTGTAGGAGTATGTGAAAGTGTTAATGAGCCCCGTCCGTGCTCTGTGTGGAGATACTCTTTAAGTGTGGTTATCTGTCCTATGTGGAAACAATGGGTAAATGTACCATTCATCTGCGGGTGAGAAAACATCACCACTTGTCCCAGAAAAAATACTAAATCAGCCCTGTCAGAAAGAGCCACACGATTACACACCTTCAGCCTCACAAATACATGTTTACCTAGACATCTAAATGGGGAGAATGGATGCCTATTGTTTTGCAAATAAGCCATAAAGATGGATATTTGAAGAAACACAACTGATTATATTTTGAAGACATAAGAAAAGCCATTGACGTGTGTTTCTGATTCACTGTGTGTTTTGACATTCAGTGGCGCAAGAGCAGCACGAGCGCTTCTCACAGAACATGCACGTGCATAGACTTCTCACACTTTCTTCTCTGTCGTCAAGCACTGCAAATGATCTTAGACCATCTCAGGACGTGCTTTGAGTTTAGTTTGCTTTATTTCCAGAAAGCAGTTTGAATTTTACATGCATTGTGAACGCAGCTCTGCAGGTTCACTTTATTTTAACATTGCTTACTTCCAAATATTTGTGGCTGTATACTTTACCATACAAAGCAAATGGCATGCAATGTGTGTTTCATCATAGTTCAGTACAGCCTGAGAAATGGTGTTTGAACAAGAAGTTTCTCATGTGTGCTTGCCTACTCTTTAGCCTCCATTTGTATGTTGCAAAAGTATCATTATGATAATAATAATAATATGGTATTATATGTTATATTACAAAAAAAATTATATTAAAACTGTGTATATATATATATATATATATATATATATATATATATATATATATATATATATATATATATAAATTAACTTGGTAAAACTGGGCAAGTTAATTTCATACCCTGAATGTAGGGATGGTCACATTTATACAGTTTTACGTAATCATTTAGAGTCTACAGTTAAATATAATGAAATGTTATTTACACCTGCCAAAAATATTATTATATATTTATATATTTGATGCACCAGACTCATATCAACCATAAAAGTTACTTAATTTGACTGTTTGAGAGCATATGGGAGCATATTAAGTATGACGTAAAGCAGAGTGCCTAAAACCCCCTTGTCCGTAGTATACTCACTGTTGTAGGTCATAATACAATATAATATTCATTGTCCTACCTAGAGGAGTTTGCAGTTCATTATACACTGGCTTTGAATGTGGCGTATAGTTAGAACTATCCATTATATAAACTGTATTACAACGCAAACAAAACAAAACTTTCAAGGAAAAAATGGCATTTGTACTCCACAATTACAATTAATTACTTTAGCACTTTAACAAGCTAAATGAGAGAGAGAAAGTGGTTATTCTGTACATTATCATAAGGCTGTAAACACTCATGCAGGATCATAAAGATTCACTCTTACCCAAATTAGAAATCTGAGATCAGTCAACTGCAAATAAACCTCACAGCCAGCTGATCATCTCATATTTCTCTAACAATTCTCTCTTTCTGTCTCCATCTCACTGTATCTCTGTCTTTCGTAGATATTCTCTTATTGAGCGGATTGTTTAAAACTTTTTTTCCCAGGAGTAACAGTTTTTTTTTTGACAAAATCCTGCTAAAAACACATTCTCATGCTTAAATTAACATGCCACAAATAGCTGTGGATGAACCACACACACAAACACAAGAATTAATTATTTAGTTATGTGGCTTATCCTTGGCTTTTTAATTTTGGGACTGTTATAGCCACTATAACACATGAAATCTGGTAAACTGCAGTAAAATTGTTGTATTTTTGTATTTGCTATTCAAACATGCATCGGCTTTCTTTCTGTTTTTGGTTTTGCTACCATTTACACACCAGCACCAAAATGCCATTAAAATCTGAGATGTAGTTCTTTTTTTAATAGTTGACAAATTTATCTGCTCGGATGAAAATAATCCCTTTTGGGCTGTATTACACTTCACCACTTCTAAAATCGGAACAGAATAAAAAATTACTAGGTATCACACACTTACTGACTATGTAAATGGCTACCGACAAAAACTCTGCATCGCAACCGCCTGTCAAATTAGCAAAAGTCAGCTCTAAAATATCAAATATTTTTTATACCTTGTGACTAAATGGAATAATTCACTTTCTGTTCAATTTGATTAATTTTTATTTTTACTCCAGAGTAACTAAATCATCTCCATCTTAAGACCCTTGTATACTTCATATGAAATCGAAGAACGAACGGGTGCATCATCATTACAAACAAAATCTGGCCAAAATGAAGGTGTTTTTGAGTTTGTTTCGGTGGTTCATAACAGCTCACCAGCACAAACTTTCAGGAAAACTTCGTACTGGCTGCTAAACACTTTCTTACTGCCATTAGTCCACATTATCGGTAGGAGCTCCACCTACTTTGAGGCTGACATCTAATTCTGGTAACACTGTTCAGTCAATAAAGTTCAGTCAACATGAATACACCGACGTGCAGTTATTAGCGAGATGGTGCAAACTTATCGATATCTGTTCGATTGTTTGCGTAGAGAAATTTTCCAAGAAAATGTCATGTGTTTCTTTTTTAATTAGTCTACTCTTAAGTGCTCATTCACTCTGTTGTTTGATATGTTGCTTTATTCATGTAACGTCTGCAGCCAAAAGCCATTCACACATCTACCAAAGTGAGATATTCCTCATCATTCTTTTGTCTGTATTCTGCCCATTAACACTCTTTTAAGACATATTTTTTTGTACTGATTTTGAGGGAAAATTTAAAAAATTCTGTGAAATGGATTTAAAAAAGGTAAAATATATAAACCAGAGCTAAGTGTACTACACATTTATTGGTAGCTGAAAGCATAATTAAAGTAACCAAAGTATTTAATTAACAAACAAGTAAGTGGCAGGGAAGGGAATGTACAGTATAGCACTTTGTAAATGACAGGTGTTCGTAGTTGTTAAATTAAATAAACAATGTGCCACTAAAATCATGTAAATACACTATCTGAACTGAAACGGCTTGGAAGATTCCAGAATCAAGTCTGTATACAACATACAGGTGCATCTCAATAAATTAGAATGTCATGGAAAAGTTCATTTATTTCAGTAATTCAACTCAAATTGTGAAACTCGTGTATTAAATACATTCAATGCACACAGACTGAAGTAGTTTAAGTCTTTGCTTCTTTTAATTGTGATGATTTTGGCTCACATTTAACAAAAACCCACCAATTCACTATCTCAAAAAATTAGAATATGGTGACATGCCAATCAGGTAATCAACTCAAAACACCTGCAAACGTTTCCTGAGCCTTCAAAATGGTCTCTCAGTTTGGTTCACTAGGCTACACAATCATGGGGAAGACTGCTGATCTGACAGTTGTCCAGAAGACAATCATTGACACCCTTCACAAGGAGGGTAAGCCACAAACATTCATTGCCAAAGAAGCTGGCTGTTCACAGAGTGCTGTATCCAAGCATGTTAACAAAAAGTTGAGTGGAAGGAAAAAGTGTGGAAGAAAAAGATGCACAACCAACCGAGAGAACCGCAGCCTTATGAGGATTGTCAAGCAAAATCGATTCAAGAATTTGGGTGAACTTCACAAGGAATGGACTGAGGCTGGGGTCAAGGCATCAAGAGCCACCACACACAGACGTGTCAAGGAATTTGGCTACAGTTGTCGTATTCCTCTTGTTAAGCCACTCCTGAACCACAGACAACGTCAGAGGCGTCTTACCTGGGCTAAGGAGAAGAAGAACTGGACTGTTGCCCAGTGGTCCAAAGTCCTCTTTTCAGATGAGAGCAAGTTTTGTATTTCATTTGGAAACCAAGGTCCTAGAGTCTGGAGGAAGGGTGGAGAAGCTCATAGCCCAAGTTGCTTGAAGTCCAGTGTTAAGTTTCCACAGTCTGTGATGATTTGGGGTGCAATGTCATCTGCTGGTGTTGGTCCATTGTGTTTTTTGAAAACCAAAGTCACTGCACCCGTTTACCAAGACATTTTGGAGCACTTCATGCTTCCTTCTGCTGACCAGCTTTTTAAAGATGCTGATTTCATTTTCCAGCAGGATTTGGCACCTGCCCACACTGCCAAAAGCACCAAAAGTTGGTTAAATGACCATGGTGTTGGTGTGCTTGACTGGCCAGCAAACTCACCAGACCTGAACCCCATAGAGAATCTTTGGGGTATTGTCAAGAGGAAAATGAGAAACAAGAGACCAAAAAATGCAGATGAGCTGAAGGCCACTGTCAAAGAAACCTGGGCTTTCATACCACCTCAGCAGTGCCACAAACTGATCACCTCCATGCCACACCAAATTGAGGCAGTAATTAAAGCAAAGGAGCCCCTACCAAGTATTGAGTACATATACAGTAAATGAACATACTTTCCAGAAGGCCAACAATTCACTAAAAATGTTTTTTTATTGGTCTTATGATGTATTCTAATTTTTTGAGATAGTGAATTGGTGGGTTTTTGTTAAATGTGAGCCAAAATCATCACAATTAAAAGAACCAAAGACTTAAACTACTTCAGTCTGTGTGCACTGAATTTCTTTAATACACGAGTTTCACAATTTGAGTTGAATTACTGAAATAAATGAACTTTTCCACGACATTCTAATTTATTGAGATGCACCTGTATGTCATATGTGTGTGTCCATAAATGTGCACACACACACACACACACACACACACACACACTACCACACACAGACACTACAAATTTCTTCAGTCACAAACAAGTTTGAGTGATGAAACTTGCTATGATCAGTTCTCTCTGCCTGAGAAAAAAAAAGAGCGAATGTAACACTTTGTGAGGGAAAAAAAATATTTTGAGGTATAAAGTGGATGTCCAGTATTTTTATTCTTCTGTCTAAAGTTTTGATGCATTTTAATTTAAACATATATCTATTTTAATGATAGGCTTATCAGTAAGTTAAAAGTTAACATGATTGACAAATGCTGACACTGTCACTGGTAGCTACAATAATGATGCCAAATAAATATTTGTTCCTTTGATTACAATGGTTCTCGTCCATTTCCACTTGTCCATTTTAGCTTAACATAATGGTTTTGACATGGTGGGGGGTATCTGACATTTAAAAAAGTAATTTTTGTTACATATTTGTAACACAAAATGATGACAGAATGATAGATGGACAGTACAGCATGATTGCGTGTGATATTGCTTTTATACAACAGTTCAATGAACAAGTAAATAAATAAATAAGGAGAAACTAAGGACTGCCCCCCAAAAAAACTACTTTTTTACGCCACAGAATCTGACGTTGCTAGATCGAAAGATGCGCCCAAGCCTTTGTTCCCAATTCAAAACTACACTTTAGAACTAGTAACGACAGCTTGGGCTGTTTCTAACAAGTTATTGGAGAAACAAGGATGTGTGTGTATGAGAGAAAGAGAGAGAAGGAGAGAGACTGAGCATGTGATGCTGCCAAACGTGCTATCGGAATTATCCTTCAAGTATTCTCTCACCTTCAAGTGTTTTGTCGTCGGAGAGAAAACATGGAGGACACCAGTTTCTTGGGGAAATCTTATATTGACACCACCATCGCCATGTTGAAAGTTTACGTCTACTCACACCTTGAAAACTTGTATCAGGTTAGTGCCCTGAGCATATTTGATTACTCTGTGTGTCGCAACTCTCAGCTTTGATTGAACATAAAGCTGAAGTCTTTATTTTAACTCTATTTCTCAGCTATAGTGTAGGAGTAATCCAAGTGATCAGGGAATGAGAGACAATTATGGATGAATTCAAAGAAATTTGCACATTGACTGACGGCACAGTTTCGTCAACGTCATCTCGACTCGCTCATAGCACACACAAGACAGTCTTGTGTCACCACCTGCTGGCTCAAATCTTTAATGTCACAGGGATTCATGAAAATTCACACATTTAGCTGCTCTTCCACATCTGTATTGCTCGTACTTGTTTGGAACACCACGAACACAAGTGGAGTGATACAAACAGTAGAGAATCCAAGTGCTGATGGTGTGAGCTATCAGCACTCTTGGAACGCCTCTCGTCCAATCAGATTTGAGTACCGGAACTAACAGTTGTACAACATTGTTAAAATATATTATATATATATATATAACTCTTTCATATGTTAATAACGTTAATAACTTGCCCCTGAAGAGGAGCGCCACACATCTCTGTTTCTGCAATAGCCTGTTACGTTACAAGCTGCCAGATTCAAATCGGCTTTCGCGCCGACACAAAGCTGCACTGGACAAGAAGCTGTAATTCATATCCACACAAACATTGAATCATACAGTCTTTTCAGTTTAATT